>NW_028324302.1:11177500-11485000 GCF_058129835.1 Hydra viridissima | reverse complement strand
TATTGGCAGACACCCTGTGTATATATATATATATATATACACATATCACAATAATTTTGTGTATATATAAATATATGTATGTATATATATATATATATATATATATATATATATATATATATATATATATATATATATATATATATATATATATATATATATATATATATATACTATACGTGTATATATAAATATATGTATGTATATATATATGTATATATATATATACATACATATATTTATATATTCACATATATATACACACACGCATTTATAAATATGTATATATACATATATATATATATATATATATTGTAACCTTGATCGCAACTAACAAAATTATTGTTATTAAGCTATTTTTGTTCATTAAGCAATCAAACTATGTGGAGTTTTCTTTGTTGTCTACTTAAAACCATTCTTTTTTGGAGATGCCACTTAACTGAACACAAACTAGTTAAAAACTCATGCCTGAGTATTAAACATTATGGTTTCCACCTTTTCTTAAACTTGGTTTATCAATAATTAGGATCAAAATCAAACTGAACCTAAGGTTCAGTTGGATTTGAGCTCTAAACCATTAAACATTGGTTTAATCAGATGTCACCTCAACTGCAGTGATGATCAAACAATTTTGGTCAAATTATATTTGATAATTTTTACATATCCAAGACTTTGGGATGTAATGATATATAAAAAAGGGTTGTAATTTTTTTACTATGATAGTAATAACTATGATACAATCAAAAATAGCTGTATTTTTTCTATAAAAGAATAATTACAAAATAACAAAAAACTGCTGTTTTAAATAAACATATCCTTAACTTGCACATTGATCTGAATATCAGGCTTTTATTACTTTTACAGTATACCCAATATAATAAATTATCACAATTGTAATAGACAATATTAATTACTTGAATTTAAATTATAGTCACATTTAGGTAACTTTTAACTTTAGAAATTATAATTTAACATACAAACACAACTTATCTAAAAACATCTATAATTTTGTAGTCCTAACATATTTTTAAGATCTAACACATTTTATTTGACGATAGCAATAATACACTTGAATTAATTAATTTTGTAAGCTAAACAAACCAACAGTGCTGGGCAAAATAATTTTTAAAAGTATTTGAAATAAAAATAAAATAGTCTACCTAAAAAGTATTTGAAATGAAAATAAAAATAAAATACAAGGAAAGTATTTCAAATAAAAATACATTATAAAACTATTTTAAATACAAAATACAAAATACTGGAATTGTAGCGACTCGAATCGTACATCACAACTTTATTGACATAATTTAACCTTTAAATCAATATTTATTGGCCTTTAAAAGTAACAGTTTTTCGAGTGTTGCATCACTAAGACAGTTCCTTCGTGGCGTCTGAATTTGTCCAGCGGTGCTAAATAACCGCTCAACAGGGGCGGATGAAGGTAAGGTCGTATTGTACCTCACAAATACGTGTTTTATAACTTCATATTTTGCCAAGATTTTAAAGTCCGTACCAGAGTCGCTTAAGTACGATAAACATTCGTTGTTGACTGTTGTTTGTTCTGCAATGTTAATTTCGCTAAACGAGAAAAAATCATCACTCATGCCAATGCCACTAGCTGATTGAGTACCTGGAAGTGGGTCAGGGTCAGAAATAGTATTAGCTCTGTCCAACAACTGTTGTTGCTGAGACTTAGCTGCACGAACGAAGAGATCACGACAGAAATCTTTTTTATCACCCGGAACCCATCTCATTTTGAAGTAGGGATGCGATACTGCTGCAACTATCCTGCTGGCATTATGTTCAGAAAATGACAGATGAACCTCAAGTCTTGTTTTCAAGCTTGTAAGCATAGATTCTGCAAATTTCTTAGCATGCTTCAGTGATTTCTGCTGCAGGTCCTGCAACTTCTGCTGTACAGTGTGCAGCGTCGGAAATACATCGCCAAAGTACACATTGTCACTTTGTAACCTGTCAATGGCAACAGCAATAGGAGCCATTATCATTACATACTCTTCTAGACATTCTAACTCCTTCTTTTTGAACTTTGGCAACTTCAAAACGTCGCATATTTCTCCAAGCTTATCTTGCAACTGGAGAATGCATTTCAATGCATCATGCCGGGAGTTCCATCGTGTAGGGACTGGTATCAGTATTGCCCTTGCGATAATTTTTTTCACAGCATCCGATGCCTTGGAACTTCTATGAAGCAAATTCCAAATGCTGGTACACTTGGCCAATGCAGCTCGATAAAGACGTTTGAAATTAGCATCAGAATCACATGCTTTATCTGCATCAGTAGTTGATGTGAGGCTGAGAGAGTGACTATTGCAAGCTTCATGGTGAGGCAGAACAACTTCAGTATCATCATCCGTGTCTTCGCTAACTGGTAAATTTAGGACTGCAGTCATGTCTGCTTTTTCAACATCATTGTCGGAATTTTCTGCTTCATCATCATCACCAGTTCCTGTTTCCTGAATTTGTTCTTCAGCAGTTGCGGAGATCCCTGAACCAGATGCAGTACTGCTAGTATCTACAAAATATTCTCGGAAGGCTTTGCTGAAGTTAGAGGCATTATCTGTTACTGTTGCTGTAATTTTTTCCACGTGTAACCCATAATCATTATGAATTTTTGAGATCATTGCAGCCACTGAGTCGTAAGTATGACTTCCAAAAAAACATTGACAGGAAAGAGCAACAGATATGCGTGATACTGAGCATTCAGTACTAATATCAATATAGTGAGCTGTCATTCCTAAGTAGCTCTTTTGGTTCACTGACCAAATGTCAGCTGTTGTACAAACAAATGGTACTTTACTGAAGACTGTTCTTTTATCATCACGCATTTTTTGCAAACGGGCGTTTAATCGCTTGCCTAATGTTTTGCGATACTGACATTGCGATTGAGTCCGTGGATCAAATTTTAAAACGCCGGCTTTTCCACTGTGATCAAGGGGCGCATTTCCTTCACAACGTAGTCAGCAATAAGCTTGTCAACTTCATCCTGTGAAATGGATGTTTGATTTCGAGGCATAATATGTATTTGTTTCAACTTCTTAGAAGCAGGACCAGATTCGACAGAAGGTCCACCTCCAACTCCAGATTCCATCTCAGCTACCGAGCGCTTACGCTGTTTTGCAACTTAAACCTTGTGCTGCTTGTATTCCTCGATTCGCTTTTTGCCATGAGCATTCTGCAACAACAACAACAACAGTCAATCAACCGAGATTATTGCATTTATTTGTGTTATGTTATAGCATTAGCGTTTGTCTGTGTTGCTTTATGTGTTTATCGTTTTTACTGTTTAGTGCGCAATATAATATAGTGTTTTTGTAGTTATATACATACCTGAAGATGTTGAGTAAAATTAGAAGTTGCTTTCAGTGAACCACTGTAGGTTTTTTTGCCAACACATAACATACACTGTGCAATAGTTTTAACATCCCCTGTAGTTTTACTTTTAGATATAATTTTGAAAAATTTTCCATCAAGTATGGCAGGGACGGCTTGTTCACTCTCAGCATTTTCATTTTCTACAATTTCAGTCGTTTCCCTCTCTTCCGCCATTTTGAATTTTTGGTAGATTGGTTCCCTCTAATATAGTAATTAAATAACAAATTACCATTACCAAGGGTGGTCCGAGGCAGCTCAATCCAGCCAAAGAACTTTTTGTAGTTGCGTCATTGTGTAATTCATTGTGCACAATGAATATGTAGTTCAATGACTATATATGGCTCTTTGTGCATAATTCATTGCGCACAATGAATTAAGAAATGATATTTAAATTGTAAAAGCGAATGAACATCAGGATGAAATACATAACATATAGAATGTAGTCGTCTTAATATTACACTTATGGAAACCAAGTTTTTAATTAATTTGCTGTTGGTGGAAAAGTATTTTGTATTTTGTGTTTTAAACAAAATAAAAAATAGCCTTGAAAAGTATTTGAAATAAAATTGAAAATACTAATGAATAAAAGCATTTCAAATAAAAATAAAAATAATACAAAAGTATTTTAAATAGTATTTTAAATACTTTCATTTAAAATACTTTTTAAAATACTCAATACTGCAAACCAACTTGTTATTTTCACATTTAACCAAAATATGACTGACTGCTATATGCTATATATAGTATACCTATATAATATAGATAACACAGTAACACTACTTTCTTTTTTTTCTGTTGAAAATAGACAAACTTGAAAAACACCAAACAATGTTTCGAATAAGCCTCGTAAAACTGTAAAACGTTTTCTTAATCCAGCAGCATTTTAATTTCAAATTAAATTTGAATACATAAAATTGGTTTTGCGATCAGCTACACTTTGATCAATTCATGATGTGTATACGCTTACTAAGTTCAGACTTGAGATTAAAGTAGATGCAGACTGTTCTTATTTTAGCTGCTAAAATGATGTTCTAAAAATATTGTAAATTTTTCATTTGCATTAACATACCATATGCCATAACTATTTAAAATAATTACTTCTAAACAAAATCAAATGTGGCAAGTGAAACTTTGTGTTAAAACTTAAACAGATTTATATCTCAGGAATAGATGGAAAATAATGCAATTACTGTCTTCTTATTAACAACTTATTTCATGAGATCTGCCATTTGTAGTGAAATCACATTTTGACAAGGCGCATAATTTCATGCAATAAAAACTTTGAACGCCCGGAGAATGCAGATAGTTCAAAAATAAAGCTGGCGGAAAATGCAGATAGTCCAATTTTGTTTTACGCGGAGATTGCAGATAGTCCGATTTTGCGCGGAGCCATCGAAATGGTAATTGCCAGAAGTGCCGGAAATTAATCCTGCGATTAATTGCCGGCAGGATTTTTTAAATATATTTTTAATTATTTAAAGCGATTGTTTTTTTTACAAATTTATTAGTTTATAAATTTAAATATTATATAATTTATTAATATTATATGTTTATAGTTTTTTTTATTATCTTTACAATTAACTGACGGGCCGGATAAAAGGTTGCTGAGGGCCGGAGTTGGCCCGCGGGCCTTATTGTGGCCACCCCTGTTGTAGATGATGTCCCCAGCTAGCACACATACGTAAATAAAACGTTAAAACAATGTTGCGAGTTTACGTTGGCAAAATGTCGGTTGCCAACGTTGTTTTTATATCATTTTGGTTACATAAGTGACGTCGCCAACAACAACAAACCAACGTTGGTGCAACGTTGAATTTTTGTTGGCGAAGTGTAATATTTTACGTTGGTGCAATGTTATATTTTACGTTGATTCAACGTTATATTTTATGTTAACACAACGTTTTATCAACATAAAAAAAAAGGGCCAAATTTTGTCTTTTAAATAGATTCTTAATTCTTAAATAGATACTTATAAAACATTTGTAGAACTTAAAGACCTTCGAACAATGGCAAATTTTCTAACAAGAATACAAAAAGAACCCAGAATTTAACATGGTAAAGATTCTATTATTCAAAAGAAGAATACAAATTAAATATCACTCCTCTCATAAAATTCATCGTTTTGATGTTCATCATGGATTATTTTCCTTTGTTTATTTATGTTTCCCCCCTTCCTACCGCCATCACGATCGCATGGATACCTTAACCATTGTTTTATAATGTCTTCAATGTCAGTATTAGTCGATTTTATGGCTTTGTTGAGGTGCACAGCAGTTTAAAGTAAAGAAAATACACAATAAAGACGCACAATTAAGTTCTACAAAAAATGTGTGTATATATATATATATATATATATATATATATATATATATATATATATATATATATATATATATATATATATGTAATGAATAATTGTATAACTTTTATAGCTTCTGTAATTTACAAGCTCTTAATCCTGTCCTGGAAACTCAAATTCAACTAAAAACAATATTACAATCATAATTAAAACTAATATGGTTTTAACTAAAGACAATATTAAAATCTTTGTCAGTAGTCTCACTTTTCAACAACTCATTGACTTAGGAGGGTAAAATAATCAAACTTGCTCTATCTGCATTGCGTCTGTAAAATGAATCGGCAATAAACAAAAAAAAAAAGGGTTGGTTAACATGAATACTAATCGAGTGTTGCCCGCAAAAAATAGGCTTGACTTTGAACTAACAGTTGAGTGAGAAAAATCAACCTTTTTGGTTTTTATTCTTGGTGAGTAAGAAAGGTAGATTTAGCTCACTTCAGGTTTAATCTCGAACTAGCAAATACGGAGGCTTCCAATTGGCTAAAGTATTGTAAAATGAACTTGTTAATATGCTAATGCATATGGTAATACTAAATTAGGTAAAAAAATATGGTAATACTAGATTAGGAGCCCATTTGCAAAACGCCTCAAATCTGAGTAAACTGACTTTGAGAAACTAACGAAAAACTGACTTTCATATAGTTGCGCACCAACTGAAATCGATATTTTCTCTATCTATTTTCTAGGACTAAGAGTCTTTTAATAGGTCTAATAGATTTCAATATATGTAATGTGGAAATGGAAATAACTCCAATTGAATTGATGTGGAAATGGAAATTTAAAATACTTTTATTCATAGTTTTGTGTTATGCAGATGGGCTCCTCAAATGTATTTATCAATTGAAAGAACTAATTAAAATTAAGTAACAATAGTACATTAAATTTATTATGGAGAAGTAATCAAAAAAGAAAAATTAGCAAATTTGTAAAGAGTTCATAATTACCCAATTATCATTAAAATTTAGCATGATTTTGTTGTCTTGAATAGCCAAACTGAATCAGATTTAAACACAACTGTAATCGCTTTGAAGTAACTAATGATCAAAACTTCCATTCCAAATTTCAGAATGACATGTCAAGGGATAAAAAATTAATAGACAATTAATGTTGATTAGCTTTTAGCTCCCTGACATGTATACTGTATGATAACTCGTTAAACAATGCTTTATTAGCATCACATGATCTTTCCAGCAATATCTAAATTTATAAAACATACATTAAAATATTAAATAAAAAACTTTTTAAATATTAAAATAACTTTTTATTAATTTTTGCAGTGAGAAAATTATATACATTACATTTAGATTAAAATACTGGTTCAGCTTAAAGAAATTTTAAAAACAACGTACAAAGTATCTCTTTAGAACTTGTTCTTTTACAGTGAAATGCATCACAGCTGATAAATAATTTAAAACATAAAATTACAAAAACTTGTATTACTGATGTGGCAATGACAGCGAGTTGTTAGCATCAGATTAATAGCTGGTCACAGACTAGCAACTCTATTGCTTTAAAATATTAGTATTATGTGCTATGTAAAGAAAACAATAGAAACAAGTTAGTATTTTAACCACTGATATCTATATTAATGCTATACTTTATATAAAATATTTTACAAATACTATATAAATATATGTAACTAAGTCTCTCTCTATAGATATATGCTAAACATATAAATATATATTAACATATAAACAGAAAAATTTCATTTTTATAACAACAGTTTATGTAACAACAATATGCTGAGAAGTATTCAATCTATTAAGCACATTGTTTGCACATAAACTGCATGTTGCTCAAACGCTAAGAAGTTATGCTCAATAATAATCAGTAGGCACCCCATAAAAGGGGTCATTGTTGAATAGGATATCAAGAAATACATAACATAATAAAAAGGGTCCCATTAACCATACACAATAACCATAACATGCACCTGTATGTACTACAATCAAATTACTTTTTTTTAAATAGGTAAGTTTCATATTGTGGGGCATCATAGAAATAGTATAATACCTCTAAAGAAGGGTAAAAAAGTTAAATGGTTAAAACCTGTTTTAAAATGTTACCAGAAAATAAAGCTGTTCATGCCTTTTTGTATTGAATTAAATTTCACTGTCTGTTAGCTAATGGTTAATTATGGAAGGTTTCAAATACTGAAATTTACTAAATTAAAACCATATTTTAACAGTAGCAACTAAAACAAAATAATGGTTGATGTAAAAAAAGAGAATTTAATAAAAAGTACACACAACATATATTGAAATTATTATATCATTGAAGTCTTTTCACAAAAACAAACTTTGTAACATAAGCTCTTAACATAACTAGATAAAATAAAAGATGAAACAATTATAAATGAGATTAAAAAAAGATTAAGAATAATATTTAAAAAAACATCTTACTTATTAGCTCTTTTTAGCATGAAAAACTACCATTATGAACATTTTGAATACAAATCTTCATAAGGGTAAATCTTCTTTGTTTTGATGTTTTTACACTCTGATCTAAATAAAAAAGTTATATAACATTTTCCACCTACCATACAACTTGTTAAATGTTTATTTAAGCAAACTAAAAAATAATCTTGTTCTTAAACATGTTTTAAGATAAACATTTTACCTTGATTCTTATCTATCGTCATTGAATATGCTAATCAACAAAGTTTTAGTACAAAAGGTTAACTGGACTCTCTTAGAGCCTACTAAATTTGAGAAAGATATAACTGTTTACAAAAAGAAACAAACTCTTAAAACCTTTGCATTAATGTCATTGCTTTAAAGAGCACAAACCTTTATTAGAGTGCCATTAAATAGCCAAGCTTTAAGATCTAAATTTGGTGGCCTCAGTTGATGCATGTACAATTCCTTGAATGTTCCCCTTAATAATCAGAGTTTATATATATGAGAATAAATATTTAACTATAAATACATTACAGAGTTATTAGTCTAGAGACATTAAATTTTGCATGCTATTAGAATTTTTTTGTTGGAATTCAAGGAAAATTTGTTTGTTATACATAACTAGAGCATAAAAACCATTTTGTTGATGAAATTTCACTTAAGAATGACCCTTTTAAAGTTTTCCTAGTAGTATTAAATAATCTTCATTAATAAAAATATTAGTACCTTTAAGCTTTGATGCATTATCTGTGATCATTTTTTCCTCCTTGTTGTCACACAGTTGGAAAACAATTGTTTAATTATTGTTTAAAACTGCAGCCATGTGTGCTTGTTCAATTTTGATTACGCTTAATTACGCTCCTTTTTCTTTGAATTTTTCCTATACTTTTTTGTTTCTTCTCGCAGTTAAAGCAAACTTTGGATCATTATTGTCTGTAGAAATTTTAAAACAGGTTTTACCTGTTTACTTAGCTGTTTTTACTCTTCTTTATAGAGGATGTTATACTACTTTAATGACACCACAATATAAACTTTACCTATTTAAAACAAAAAATTTGACTGTAATATGTACAGGTGCATGTATGGTTATTGTGCATGGTTAATGGAACCCTTTTATTACATTATCATTTATTTCTAGATACCCTAATCAACAATGACTCGTTTTATGGAGACGGGGCCTACTGCTAAGTTTTAATTCTAGCCAGCCAAGTGGTGTTACTATAACCCAAATAACAAAATTAATTATCCATCAATAGTATTAGTTAACTAACTACATTCTTAATCAGTATCATGGCGGCAATATCATCGGGAAACACGTAGAAATATTGCATACCAAATTTAGTTAGTCACAGTAAAATAACAAAATTATTTTCTAAAGATTCGTCAACAGTACCCCACTTCGCCTTACATAAAATGTGACACACTCACTTTCTTGTTATATGACGAAACTGTCACATTATTCCTTTGGCGCAAAGGATGCCAATGATCTTTTGAAAATTGGGTAATGAATGCTTGAGCTTCAGTTGCTGTTTGAAACGATTGGCCTTTATATGAGTCCATTTTTTAAAAAAGGTTGAGTTGAGTTTCACTGAGCCTTGTCTCGTTTAAAGTCGCTTGCCTCATCTTAGAAAATTACCGCCACTCTAGCAAATTTCCCAGCTTAAGGTGGCGGTATATACCGCCGCACAGTGGAAAATAAAGGTGTGTTTCGGACCAAAAATCGATAACTTTTTTGTTACTAAAAATAGAGATTTGAAATTTTGCACAAATGTAAAGTAGTATATGACGCTTCTTGTGAAATACTCTTTATAAGAATTTTTTGTAATACAATATTAAAAATAAATAAATAAAAATCAAAAACTTCAAAATTGGCAGTTAGTTAATTTACACTTTAACACAATGCTTTACAAATATATGAAAATACCTTAAAATTATTAAAAACTACGAAAAATACATAAAGTGCTTACCTACTAATTATAGAAATATTTAAGACAGTTTCTTAATAACAATTTTTAAATAGTTGTTTTTATGAAATAATGTATAGGTATATTAAGGTGGTACCAGGGTAAAGGTAACTTTTTAACAAGAAATTGAAAACTATTAATAGACTTTAGCTCTTTTCTATTAATGAACAAAAAAAATATATAAAACAGTAGCCAAATAAAAATTTTTTAGTGATAACGTCATTAATTATGCGCATAATTAGTGTTATTTTACCCCCAAACCTTCTTATTCTTTCATCTAATATAACTAACTCAAAAAGAGTCAAAACTGCTTGAAAATTTGAACATGAATTCTTTAATGTATTTAGAATGTTGTCTATGAAACAGAATTTTTTAAAACATTTTTAATTTTACCAGGTTGACATTCGAACTTTAAGATATAAAATTAAGTGAAGTTTGAGACAAAAGCATGATAAAAATGAGTTTTAAATAAAAAATAACAAAAATTTGCTTCATAGACAACATTCGTAATATGTTCATCTTTAAATCTGCAAAATTTCAGCCCATTATCTATTTTCTATGAAAAGTTATTTTTTCTGAAAAATTGAGATTTAGCGAAATAAAAAGCGTTTCTAAGGTCGTTGTTATGAAGCAAGAACCAAACTGCTCTTTAAAAAAAGGCCAAATTTGATTAAAATTAAGAAGATTTTTGACTTTTTGCAAAACGCATATTGAAATAGGTAGATTTAAGAATTCAAAACATTAATTTTGGTATTTTTCAAAATTTTATCAAAAATAGCCGTTTTTTACCCTGGTACCACCTTAAAGGTACTATATCATAACTACATAGGGACTTTCAGTTCCTGAAATCAGTTCGTTGACTTTCAAAAGCTGCAGAGTATCTTCATCAAGTTCTTGCACATTTCACGCAAAGAGTTTATTTGGCTCTTTACTTCATCTACAATGGCTTTAGTTTTCTTGGAAGTCTCTTTGCAAAATTCAATGCATATAGGTCGACAAAAACGAACATATGAAGGTGCCGGATTTTGCCAAACAACTGCGCCAGTTACTTTATCAATTAGTTTGATAGGCACCAAAGAACTAGTAAACAAATTTGCATAAGAAATAAGTTCAGATTCCTCTGGAAGTTTCTGCTTGTAACGGCTTTGGCCAGAGGAACCATCACAGCCCCATTTACTATATGAAAGTAAATGCTTGAATTCAATACTGTACAGAGAATCTATGGTCAAAATTCTAGCTACAGTGTGATCCAATAAATCTTGCAGTTCCAGAATTCTCGCATGTGTGTTTGTAATTTCTATTGCAGAAGATGGTGGATAGCAGGTCTGTTTTATTTCTTGAATTTTACAATATGGTGGGAATATGGAACAGTTTCGTTCATTTGTCACCTTCCTCATATACAAATATTGTGCTTTTGTTAAATCTAAATCAATAAACACGCTGAGTGCTTCTTCATCAGTTAGCATATTTTTCTGGCTTGCGTTTTCCATAAAACTCGATGTTAATTTTTTTTTGTCTTTATCAGCAATCCTTAATGATTCCACAAGTTTTGCTTCTGCTTCTTCTCCTATTAAATGCAACGCCTGAAGATATGTATTAAAGATATGCTCCATCGTTTATTAAAAGACGGAATAATGTGCCTTTAAATACCACTAATGATGAAACACAAGTTGTCCTCAGAAAGTTGATAATTTTCTTTTAAAATTGTTGACAGTGCCTCAACTGTCATTCCTCCATCAATATAGGAAAGCAATAATTTACATTTCAAACACTTAAAAGTTGTCATTTTAACAAGTCACAAAAGTAACTTAAGTAATATTCAATAGTCAAACGAGTCGGTTTAATTTCCACTGTGAGTTTCTTATACTGATATAAATGTTTCAACTCTTTATATATTGGCAGTGTACATTCACCACAAAATGAGTGCAAAAATAAAAGAATGCCATGGTATCAATAAAAAATTGATAATAAATTAAAAAACATATACCAAGCTATTGTTATAAATGAACAAAATTTGAAACCACGATAAAAAACGCGGTTTTCTGTTTTTTTACTTTTATAACTCTTTTCTCGATAATTTCGGAAACCGCACGTTTCTGCAACTCATTCTTATACATGTTTTTAATAAACACCTAGGCTACAATACTACATTAAATGTAAAGCGTGGGGAAGCGTGGGTAACTACCAAAAGTCTCAGTGAACTTGAAGAATATTATTTTTTTTTTCATTTATTTTATTGTTCAAATAATTACTCCTAAACTGAACCATATAAGTAAAAATGTATAATTTTCTTAAAATCTCCATAACATGAGCCTTTCAAAAATGTATAATACTTTATACTTATTCCTAGAAAGTTTTATAGAAAATTCACTTTTAAAGTGATGAAGCGAACAGGTTTGAAATGAACATCCGCAAAAGTAATAAACAATAGGGCTTCAAATCTTTTATTTTTACATAAAATTTTGTGAAATTCCTGCATTATAGTAATGATTGACTATTAAACTATTAAATAAAATTGAAATATAATGACAGTAGCGACATTAGTAAAAAACATTTATGATATGCTGTTGCTCTACAATTTTCCACTGTGCGCCGCAATAGATTTACTCATTAGATATATATATATTATATATATTATATATATATATACATATATATATATATATATATATATATATATATATATATATATATATATATATATATATATATATATATATATATACACACTTACTTATAATTCCTGCTTTGTAGTTATTTATTGTATTTATATGCATTTATGTATATCTACTCACACACACACATATGTATGTATATCATATACTATATGTATGTATATGTATTATACATATACATACTTATATATGTGTGTGTATATCTGTGTGTATTTTAATTATATATTTAATGTTTGTATTTAAATATTTGCATATTGCATATATTTGGTTTTTGGGCCTGCTTGGATTCAGTGTTTTACTTGTCAATGGTGGATATGTGGTAATCATAATATAATTCCTACAGAAATGCTTAATGTTTAACCAGTGCTCGAAGTGGGAAAAAAAAGGTAGCGGGATGGTTTTTAATATTTTCTAATCACCATCCCACCTATCCTAAAATTATAGATTTCGTATTTTGTGTAGATTAAATAAAGGAATTATAAATCCCTAGAGTATCCCTATAGTAAAAAACCTATATTAAAAAAACAACTTGAGGTCCGTTATATTCTTAAGAGACTGTCACCGTAAAATATTGAGTTGAGTTTCACATCAAACGTCATTAAGCAATCAAAAAACAATGATATATTTAAACATTTTATTTTTAAACAAGTCTTATTTTTTTGTATTTACCAATTTTTAAATAATTGAAAAAAAATACCATCACATTGAGGAAAGGATTAGCAAGTTTCAATACTCGAAAAATCTGTCACTTCTTTATTTATTTCAGTGTCATTTTCCAAATTACTTTTAGAACTATCACTGCTTAACTTTCTTTTCCTTCCGCTTGCTAGCCATTTACCCATATTTAAAATAAGTAAATTTTTTTTAAATCATAACATTTAATGTTGAGTAAATCTACTGTGTACTATATTTTATTTCACCAAAAAAAACTCTAATGATACTTTATCGAAAAAAAAAAACCAATGTCGCTTTTTGTTGCTTGGTAACTTTTTATTTAAAATACAAAAGAAAAGACACAATGTTTTATAATTATCGATTTAGTTTTTGAAATTTCTACCGCAAATTTTTAAATAAGAGCTGAGACTTTAGTTCATTTAAATTCTTTAAAATTGTTTTTACAAGTTTATTTATAGGAGGAAAATAAAATAAAATTTCCATTAATTTATTATGTACCGGGATGGCATCCCACCCCAAAATATGCATAAAAAAAAGAGTTGGGATGGTCTTCAAAATTTAAAAAGGTAACGGGATGGCATCCCGCCCCATCCCGCCTCACTTCGAGCACTGTGTTTAACGTTTAACGTTTAATGTTTAATGTTCAACGTCGTTTCGTCATTAGTTCCTAGGCTTTGAATTAGTTACTAGGCTTTGGTAGAGCGCGTTCTTCAAATGCACGCGGCCATTGGAGAAAGATCTTTTGAGCGAGTTAAAACTTTTTTCCTTTTGGAATTTAATTATTAGTTTAGATATATTACATAAAGAATCATCTTAATCAATTATATATCATATTATAATTGAAGTAAGTATATGAAATAGTTATATATACATTTTTATCAGTAAAGTAGAAAGGATTAAAACTTTTATTAGATAAAGTAGAAAGGACTTAAAGTAGAAAGGATTTTAATTTTTTAAATCGTTTAGATTTTGTTTGTTTTAGTTTTTCTTTTAGCAGTTTTATTTTTATTATTTTATATATTAGAAGGAAAATAGGGGTATGGATGTTATTTAAAGTTATACTATTGCTGTTTCCATAAAATTGTTATTTTTACTTTGAAATTTCTGTGATGCTATCAACTATTTTTGTTCTTTTTTAGAAAATTAAGAAAAAAAAAATTAAAATTTTGTGCCAACACTGACAATGCATGTGACATGTTATTGTATGTAAAGGTTAAATGTTGTTATGAAGATTACAGTTCTTATGAGAAAAAAAAGAAGGTAAAGTGAATTGTTTGTAAATATATATTTTGTATCTTTTTAAATTTTCTTGCATCATTTTTAGAATTTTTGTTTGCACACGTTTATTGTTTGCATATATGCTTTTTTGATATGTATGTGTATTTGGTAATAAGTGCTTTATAGTTGTTTTATCAATGTGTTTTTATAATAATGTAAAGTGTTTTTTTACTGTTTGTGTATGTGTTAATATGTGTTACATAATTGTTTTAAAAATGTGTTTAAATATGTATATAAGGTATTTATTTATTTTAGTATTAGTATATATTTAACCTTATATACATATTTAAACACATTTATTGTGCTTATAGTTTGTACATATGTTTATATTATGTTCTTTCTGTGTTTTTAAAGTGCTGTGACTTGGTAAACATCTACCTGAAAATCAATTAATGTATTTTAGAGAAGGAGCAGAACATATGGCTTTAGATCGTGCAGCTTAGCGTGATATGCACCTAATGGCATGGTTTAAGTTAAATACTGAAAATGAAAGAGCATATTGCTATTCGTATGTAGACATTCCTTATCACTTTATATTTGATGATAAACATTGTAAATGGAAGGTTAGATAAAGGGGTGGTAATAAGGTGATAGTAAGAATGTATAAAGTTAATCCAACTGGAGAATAGTTTTTTCTTAGACTGTTACTTTTGCAAGCAAAAGGAGCAACATCTTGGGAGGATGTGCATACTGTTAATGGTATTGTCCTTAAAACGTTTTGTGTAGCATGTGATTTGAAAGGTCTGTTGCAAGATGATACTGAATGGCAGAATACTCTTTCTGAGGCGGTTTTAAGACATGCCAAAGAAAATTAGACAGTTGTTTTCAATTATTTTGACTTTTTGTGAACCTGACAATCCTTTACATCTCTGGAATACATACAAATTTTTTATGATGGAAGATTTCATTCACCACTCAGTCCCACTTCTAATAGCTGAACAAGCTACTCTTCATCAAATTGAAAAGATTATTAATCAAATGTGTTATATAAAACTATATTTGTTTATAGCTGTATATATGTTTAAATTATGTTGTTTCCATGTTTTCAAAGTGGTGTGATTTGGCATTATGTTGAGCAAGATTGATAACCTTGCCAGCCAAGCGATGTACTTATAGCAGAGTTGTGACTTGGCAGCATTTAGTGCCAGGCGGAGTTACTGCTTTGGAGCTAGGTTGTGTTGTGTAGCCTTTTTTAATTATTCTCAAAACACATAATAATGTCTCTTAATGTTTAGCGTAATGTGTATGAGAGTATGCAACCTTGATCTTTAAATCCAGGGTGTTTTCATGTCCTAAATTTGAAGTAATTGAATAACTAATATTGAACATAAAAACAAATATACTTTTATGTATTTATATGTTTAGTAAAAAGATAAATATAGTTAACTTTAAATTGGTTTTCTAATTTTGCCTTTCATATTTTAATTTGGTTTGTTATCTTCACTGGATTTTAGGATCAAGGATGTATATATTCTATTGTTATGTGTTATTGTTGTGATGTTTTGTGTTGGTATTCATTTTTAATAGACACCTTCATGTTGGTGACTATTGTAAAAAATGAATAATAGGTTGTTTCATTATTGGAACTTACTGCTTTTATTTATTTACTGAAAGCCAAGACAACATTTTAAAAATGCAATTTATATCTTAAATTGGTTTTTTTTTTATATACATATATAGTATTGTTAATCCTTTTGTACTTCAAAACAGATTTTATTGTTACATTTTCGATAAATGTTTATATTAACTGCCATGTCAAAATGGGTTACTATAAATAGGTACATCGATTTTCAGTTTTTATGCGGTGTTTTATTTTTGTTTTTTTTTTGTTGTTGTTGTAATTACAGTATCATAATTCCATTTTTATTTTTCTTTAGGATTTACGATTGACGCATTTATACGATTTATAAAAAGAAACCTGATTACCTTTTATTGTAAATTTTGGTCAGTTAAAATGATATAAATGTATGCAATTAGTTCAATTTTTTTTAAAGTTTTCTCTATTTTAAGCCTAATAATTTGCTGTATGTAATTTGGTGGTTAATATTGTAGTTTAGCGCATTTTTCAAATATCGAGTTACTTAAATTTTATAAGGTTTTTAACTAATTAATTAGCTTAGTTTGCATTTGCAACACTTTTGAGGAAAGAAAAAATTCTTATATATGTTAAATTCTTATAAATATTAAAAAGAAAAAATTCTTATACACATAAATCATTGTTTTACATTTCGGTATTCTGGTAAAAGGTCTTCATCAAAAACTTGACTACTCTTAATAAAAATATTCTCCTGACCACCATTAAGGTAAAACGGCAAAAACGGGGAAGGGAGGTCCTTTATTAGTGTCAAAATATTGAAGAGAACTTAACGTTTTAAAGACAGTTTCCTTTTTTAAAGAAACATGTATCAAGGGGATACCAAAAAGTTAATAATTCATGTATAATTAACGTTCGCTTTATATTAATCTTATAAATTAAAGTTCATGTTATAAAAAATATCACAAGAATTTAGCTTCACTTTTTCGTCAATTTAAAGCATTATGAAGTGTTATTATTTTGAGTCAGTAACTAAAAACGTATTGCGTTGAACTTAGTAATATCGAGGAAAATGGTTCTGCCTAACACTGATATGACCTATGTCAATGGTAAATTACTCAATATTAAATAATTGGTAAATTATTTTACCTCCGCATACTTTTTATTTTAACTTTACAGATGGTTTAATTTTTTAAATTTGAAGGCGTTTTTCTAAAAGGGTATTAGTTATGGTTTCGCAACTTTAAATAGTGGAATACAGCCACTATAAATTAACAGACCGACCATAACCCGTTTTACGGGTTGCTTATTGCTAGTTGTAATAATAACAGCAAGAAGCGTTATTATGAATGCGAACTATGTGAATTTGACTGTTAATATCTTCTACACTTTCTTTGATCTATTGGTTTTTATTTCATGTACTTTGCAACAAACAATAATTGTTGATTTTTGTATTTTGGTTAAACATAAATAAAATGAATTTTTTAGATATCTAATAAGATACTTTGTTATTGAGTTTTTTGAAAGTAAACTAGATACTTTATATGGTATAAAGTTGTTTATTTATTTCTAATTTATAATTTAGCATAGGGATGCTGTGTCATTACTGGGTATTATATCCAAGCATTTAAACAACGCTTTTTGTTTTACTAAAAACAATTATTCGTGTTTTTAATTTATTTTTAATATACATATTTTTTAATAAAATTATTTTAGATTTGTCAATATTTGCAGACATTCTGCTATATTTATAGCTTTTTCGGGTTCCCTAATTGTAGAAACTACTCTTACTGCTTGACTGCCTTGAAACTTACTTAAGACCTCTCTTCTTTTATTAATTTTTTAGATTTGTCCCATTCAATAATTTTTTTTGTCCCATTCAATGAGTAGTTCTTAATGAATGGGACAAATGCCATGGTCCAATAAAACTCTCTTTTTACCAATACCCATATGCGGAATCAATTTCTTTGTTTTTGTTTATCATAGTACGAGAGTTAATAGTTATCAAACTATTTTCAAAGTAATTTTTTAACAAATTTATCAACCTCAAAAAATGCATTTGACGAAAACTGTCCCATTCATTAAGGTTCTCCCCTACATACATTCATACATACATACATACATACATACATACATACATACATACATACATACATACATACATACATACATACATACATACATACATACATACATACATACATACATACATACATACATACAACAATGGTGTCATCATAAAAATAAATTCACTTAGACCATGCGACTAATTATTAAAATACGTTTATAAAACTTACGGGAAACTTTTACGATTCAAATACACGCGGTACACAGTCGGTTAATGGTTGGCAAGAAATGCCAACTATAGCCAATACTGGCCCGTCAGTTGGACCAACTAAAGCGTGTTTACTGGGTAGACCGGGATGGCTCGATTACAACCGATTGCAAGTGTTTGGAAAATCTCTTTCAACCTGAATACAAAATACTCAAAAGGTCCTTCGAAAAAAAATTACCTAAAGAAATCATCCTCGAACTTTTCAACATTCAAAACAAAATTGAAGAGTTAAACTCCAGTCCTGAATGCATCATTGAAGAAATTTCTAAAAATTGGAAAGGAAAAACAGACATTGATGTCAATTCTTTGAAACTGAAGAAGACGTTCCTGAACCCGAATCCTTAGACTCTACCAAAAACAATTTAATGATCTTTGACGACTTGCAACTCACCAAGCAAAACAAATGCGAAAAATATTACATCCGAGGAAGACACTCAAACGTGGACTACTTTTATCTCGCTCAAAACTATTTCATGCTCCCTAGACAAACCATCAGAGAAAATGCTAATTTTATTTGTCTCTTTCCTCAAGACCAAAAAACGTCGATCACCTCTACATAAACCATGCTGCTGTTGACATGAATAAAGAAGAATTTAAAATGTTCTGCAAGTACTGCTGGTCTCAACCTCATGGGTTTGCTGTCATTGATTTGTTTTCTAAAAAGAACTAGGGAAAATACCGAAGCGGGTTTAGCGATTTTTATTTTCCAAACGTATAAAAAACATGTCCGGATTTTATTTCATTGTTAAATCTAAAAAAGAAGCTTCTACCGGAGACAGTAGCGTTATTAGAACCTATTTTGACGTTCCTATCGAACTTGGAACCGAAAAAAAGTATGAAATGGCCTTAGTTGGGCTCGAGCGTATCGCAGCTATCCTAACATCACCTCGAAAAATAACGTCTTCAGATATAGCCCTAACCTAGGATCAACCAGTTACACCATCTACATCGAAGAAGGCGCTTACAAAATTAACGAAATCAACGATTACTTGCAAAAAGAAATAAAAAAGCAAACTGGAACTTTATACAGAGCAGATGGAGTCATTCTTGGAACAAGTGATACTACTTCAAGGTCTACTCTCACTTTTTGAAAATCTGGAACAAACACTCATTATTGGGTCGACTTTAACGTAAACAACAGGTTAGCCTCACTTCTCGGTTTTGATAAAAAAGAATACACTTATGTTGAGAAAAAAGAAGATCCTGTTGACCCTAATAAAGTCACCAGCGTTATTGACTACTACGAATCTGAAAGCATTGTAAGAATTGAAGAACCGTCATTAGAGTTACCAACGATATTATAGGTTCATCCTATTAAGATGGAAAATCAACCAATGATATTTATTCCTTCTACCCTGATGCTCCTACTGGATACAAAGTTAGTGAAAAACTTTTTCATCTCATCTATCTACCCATTGTTGTTAGCAAAATTTCAAAAATGGAAACGCAACTTACTGATCAACATGGAGATTTAATCGACTTTAAAGGAGAAGACATCATTATTTGATTTCATGTTAGAAAACGAATTTCTTCTGTGCTGCAAGATTTATATATAGTGCTGTTGATCGATAAAAAATTTTTTTCTTTTCTTTAAAAAATGAGCAATTATCAAAACATCAAACTCAGCATCTCACAGGGACAAGCTGATAAAATTAAAAAAGCAATGCATGATAAAACTGATGCTAGCATTAAACTCACTCATCAAGACTTAAATGGTGAGCATGTTCTCGCTGTCACAAACTCGCAATTGAACAAAATTAAAAAAGTATACAGCAATTGATAAGGTGTCACTCTTAAACTTAGCAAAAGACAAATTGTATACAACTCTAAAGTGGAAGGAGGTTTCATTGGAGCTCTTTTACCTTTATTAGGAATGATTGGATGCACTCTCGCCACACGAGTTGTTCCTGCTCTTGCTACTGGGCTGCTTGCAGGTGTTGGATCTTCTGCAGGTTCAGCTATGGTTGATAAAATCACAGGACGAGGAATTGTTTACATGAGCAAAAATGGAAAAGAAGTAAAACTCGCTGCTGCAGGTTCTGGTTTATACTTAAGACCTTGGACTAAAAACAAACCCATTTACGGAGATGGGCTCTTTATTAAAAAAGGAAAAGGTTATGAACCCATTGGCTCTGGTTTGCTGCTTGGACCTAATTCACCCTTCTCAAGCATCCCCTTCTTAGGAGCTATTCTATAAACTTCTTTTAAAACGTTTTGAAATGTTTTTAAAGAAAATAGATTTTTATTACTCCAATTTTTCCAGTAGACATAAACATAAGCGGATTATCCTTCTCCACAAAAACGTCCAACACGTCAGAAAATAAAACAATCTTTGATATTCGATACAATTGTTCCAACTTATACACGCTATGAACTTTCATCTCATCTAACAAATCCTCTACTCCAAATTTAAAACTCTTTGAAAAAATAGTGTTCATCAAAAAAATAAACAACCCTTTATCTCTTGTTACGCTAAATTCAGAAGAAGGCTTAATCATCCTACACATGTCGCTAAACCTCGAAACTGAAATTCTTCTTTTAGACTCTCATACGAAAAATAATCAAGAAAAAACACATTTTGAACATTCTCTGTTGCCACCTTAATGCTGTAATCGAAATTATCTTCAGACTTTACATCAATAATCAAACTTCCAGGGTTGAAAATCGAAAAAGTCACTCTTACTCTTCATCGTTTTAAATGTCTTACTAATATAGCTCTCAATACCAATATACAAAGGCTCGTCAAAATTAAACACGTACTCGTCAAACTGGTCTGCTAAAAGATTAATTTCAAACATTAAATTAATGATTGTTTTTGATTTTAAATGAATCCCTTTCTTACTAATGTTTAAGCTCACCATCTTCATATTATAAAACAAAAGATCAAACATGGCTTTCAAGTCACCTGCATACTTTGTTCTCGCAATAAACATTTTTTTTTTTTAATATTTAAATTGATTTTATTTAACTCAATTTTTCTAATTTCAAAAACTTGCATGGACTTTTACTCCAACTTTTTAATTATTATTTAATTTTTATTTAATTATTGAAAAAGGTATAATTTACTTAGAGAGTTTTTAACTAAATTATTACAAAAATGTTTATTTATTTTTAACTTACCACGACTTTTTTACGCCGTGGCGCAGAACCCGCATTTCTCTACTACTATCAGACGTTAATTTAAAATTTGAATCAAAAGTTAAAGTTGAAGAAAGGATGACGAGTATTAATGTGACGTTAAATTCAGAATGTTTACTTTGTTGCTCTCTTGTAACCATCTCATCGCTTAAATCTAATACCTTCTATATATTGAGAGAATTATTAAGGAATTGGAAAAAAAAACTTATATATATTGAGAGAATTGTGAAGGAATTTGTAACTTCCTTAATTCTTTCAATATGTAGACATTTTTTTAGTAAATATGCCAGAAAAGGTTCAATTATAGCCAATGTAGGATGTGTATTAATCCCTAAATCGAGCTGTTTTTAGTCTGCAAAGAAAAACAATTTTGATGCACAGTATTCTTACCAAGGAGGTTTGATAAACAGGAAACGGCATCACGTGACTCTTGTGAAGCCAGTTTTGAAATTTGGCCGCCATCTTGGTTAACCCAAAACAATTTTTACGGAACCTAGAATTTTACTTCAAACTTTATTAAACCAAATCAAAGTATTGCAATGACTGCAATTAAATTATTGAATAATTGGTCAGTTTATGTTTGGCAACTTATACTATCATGCAAAGAATTATTTGCTAACTGATAGTCTTCTTCAGTTCATTCCAATAACGTTCGGAATACTGAAATAGACATTCAGATAGCTATATTTCAGCATTCTACTAGCAGATACTGTATTTCAGATAGTATGAAAGATTCTTGTGAAAATAAAATTAAATGTTTGTGAGTTTAAACAAATATACTTACATGTATACAAAATAATAAGCTATAACTTAAGTGTATAAATATAAATCGTAATGTATATATACATATTTATATATTCATTAAGTTATAACGTTTTACTTTATTTAATTTTATATATGATTTTTACTGATCAATAATAAACTGATAAATATTGTTAGGCAGATATAAATTGACGTGCCATCCAAGGTGTTCTAAGCTTGTTACTTAATTGTGAGCATGCGCACGTCTTATTTTTGAAGTTACGGGAAAAAAATGCCGAAGTGAATTTCTTGCAAATAACTAAAAGTCGTTGATTTATTTTGTCACTAAACCTATACTTATTTCTCATTAAAAAACTTTCACTATACATTTTTGAAATCTTACATCCTAGAATGTTTATAGTAAAACATAAGAATAAGATCGTTTGTAAACAATTCTGTAAATATTACTAAAACATCTATAATCCACCAATCTTGCATGCAATATGCAAAAGTTTCATCGTCTCCAATACATGGACAGAGCTGAAAAAGCTACTCATGATGTGGGTTTGAGAATAAAGGACATTTTGCTTCACTTTCTTGCTAACCTATAGTAATTGATATAATACAATGACTGCAAAACGAGTGCTGAGAATCATTGTTCATGAATGTTTTGACGCATTATTCTCCCACAAAATAAGTATTTAATGCAATATGTAGATTTAGCTGAAGATTCAATTCATAAACTTATTCTTTGTCTAAAGGTTAGGGCAAGAATTCAAGAAACTAGTTTATATTTAGTTGTATCCATCTTTTAAAAGTTCCTGGTCTTCCAACATTGGGACTTGGTTTTTAAACAACCTTTACCAAAAATACACTTACACTCTTTTGTCGGACATTTTAACCAAGTTTTAGGTTTATTTCTCATAGTTGTATGACATTTTAAGCACATTTTTGGTGGGTGAACCTCTAAACAATCTTCATCTGTATTTGTTTTAAAAATATCAAACATTCTTTCAGTCTTACTGGCAGTTGTTAAAGAGTCTTTTCCTGTCAAATTTCCACTAATTCTGCAAACTCTCAATAATTTTTGTTGATGTTTTCCAGCCATCTATTAAACAAAATTTTGAAATGCTCTTAACTAAATATTGAAATTTCATTTCATAAAAAATGACAGGTTATAGAAATCAATATTTTTGGAGAGACAACCAATAATGCTTTCATTAAAAACTAACCCAAACGTCATAAAATTTTTGCTTCGTTCATAATAGAAATGTATATAAAGTGTTTTTTTAAACAATATTACACTTTTCCGTTCCAATTAGTGTAGTAGATGTTAAAACAAAAAAAACAAGTTGTGCATTCTTAAAAATCTATTGTTTTAAACAGTAGAAATTCAATTCTCTTAAAGTCTGTCGGATTCGTCGAAAATTTTTGGGCTCGCCCAACCAGTCATATCAACTTGCTTTTACTTATTAAAAATAACAGCAATAGAACCCAGTTTTAAGCTTAACTTAATATAGCAAGGCATTCTTAATATTTTAAGAAATAACGCGGATGATGAAAAGAAATTGAGATCATTTACTTGAATACTTTAGTACATGCAGCGGCGGCGTTAGGGTAGGGCCTGGTTGGGCGATGGTTCAGGGCGCCAAATATAAAGGGGCGAAATTTAGCCTTTTTTTGTATGGGGTTCAATTGAGCTAGGGGCGCCGTAGAAATCTCGCCCAGGGCGCTGGTAGTGCTAAAACCGGTGTCATGTTAATATTTTACTCCGTTGAAATTTTACTGCGCAGTAAATTTTTAACGCTATAATTTTACTGCGCAGTAAAATTTTAACGTTAAAAATTTACTGCGCAGTAAATTTTTAACGTTAAAAATTTACTGCGCTCGTTATTTTTTTACTGTCATCAAGAAAAGAAGAGATGTTAAAGTTTTTGGGAGGGGCGGGTAAAAATATACATGTTTTATAAAACTAAGGGTACTTCAATTTTTCTTTTAATGAAACTTTTATTATTTAATGCATACATTAAATGATAGTTTACTTTCCAGGCTAGATTTTGATTCACTTTTTTATGTAAAGTTATGCATTTTCCCTTATTCTTAGCATTAGAAGATTTTACATTTAGGAACATATCAAATAAGTTTACCAATAACTGAAGGCCATAAATTATTGACGTATATATCTGACGAATGGGTTCAGATATACTTCCAATAGGACTGTATATACTTCTAAAATAACATGAAAAACAAGTGGAACCAACTACATTTTATTTCAGTATAAATTTTTCTCACTTTAAAGTCTTTAGTGACAAAACAATATATAAATGATTATTGTTTTTATTTTCTAAAAGAATAGTATGAGATGTTAGTTGATCAAGTTTAGTGGAAGCTGGATATTTTAGCCATGTTAGTTTTTTTCCTGTGAATGACCACACCGCTATATCAATTCCAATAAGATTTGCAGTGACAAGAATCTCTACATCTGTAGCCCATATACCATCTGCGGCCATGTCACTTTTGGCGAGATAACTTTCCACGTCATCACCTAAATATCCTGATAAGAGACTGGAGCAGGGTTCTGTTGTCATGTGTTTCACAACCAGATCGCGAACACATACATGTTGACATTCAGAACCTGACAGCAAAAACGAAATTGCTCGAAAAAAACAATTTCCATCAGCTTTGAATGCATGCATTTTCAAAGGTACACCATTTTCTTTTCCATCAATGAGATCTGGCATAACAAGTATTTTGAAAGCAAGTTTTTCAGCAATTTTCTGGCGAATATCTTTGGAGGGATGTTTCATTAGGTTGAGGTGGCGTTGAAATTTATCTTTATCACCACATTCTGAAGATAATTCAGACATTTTTGAATTACTTTCCTTTTCAATAAATGGTTTAAGATGATGTAGAGAATATTTTTTTCGCAATGTGTTATCCCCTTTACTGTTCCTTAATAAGCATGTAGAATTTGATAAAATATCAAGAATCTCATACGGACCCAGCCACGAGAAAGTCATTTTTGCACCTTTACTATCATCTCTTTTAAGATTTCTTAAAAGTACTTTCTGACCAACACAATACTTTGGTGCTGTTGCATGCTTTCTGTCATAGTCAATTTTTTGTTTCTTTTGTGAACAAACAATATTTTTCATGGCTTTTTCTTCAATTCCTCTTTTCATTTCTATAGCTTTTTGTAAAACCTCTTTATCATATACAGGATTATATTCATCATCATTGAGTCTATCTATGTATTTTACGTTGATTGGAAGGCAGGGTTGTCGGTTATACATAAGGAAAAATGGTGAGTACCCCATTGAATCATGCACTTTAACACGTAGAGCAAAAAGGATTCCATCTAAAACTGACACCCAATTTTGAACATTTTCATTTAAGACCTTAATGATTGCTTTCTTAATTGTTTGGTTCTGTCTCTCTACAAGGCCATTGGCTTGTGGATGGTATGCCGAGGTAACATGCTGCTGAGTACCTGTCATGTCATGTAATGCAATTGATACAGAGTTTACAAACTCCCGACCTTGGTCATTGATTTGTATTTTAAAACAACCATGTCTGCATATAACCTTATAGAGAAAGGATGCTACTGATACTGCTGTTTTGTTTCTTAGAGGTTCGGCTTCAGTCCATTTAGAAAAATAATCAATAAGAACAATCACAAATTTGAATCCATTCGATTCAAGTAATTGAATTAAATCCACACCAACTTGCTTCATTACTTGTTGTTCCACTTTAACAGGTTTTAAAGCAGGAGATACTTTAAGATTTCTGTTGGAGGTTTTCTGGCATCGCTCACATTGATTTATATGCTTTGTGATATCCTCCACTATTGAATGCCAAAAAAATCTTGAAGATATTTGCTTTCTAACAGCATTAATACCAAGGTGACCGGGATATGCAACAGCTTTCTCTGAAGTTCCAAGACCCTCATGAACTTCTTTAACTATGTTTAGTTGCTCTTCTCGATCTATTACCACAATCAACTTCAAGAAACAAAAGTTTGTTTTTAGACATTTAAATAAAAACAATAATTAGAACTAAAAAATGTTTTAAATGTTAAAATACTTTTTGAAATTTTGAATTAGTCAAAAAGTTTTTCTTACCATGCAAATATTTTTTTTGCAATACATCAATTTGTTGTCTATAATTGCAAAGTTTTTACATTACCTTTTAAAGTTTGCCTTTTTTCCTCTCTCATTTACACCTTCAGGAAACTTTTTGTCATTCAAGTATTTCCTGATATCATGAAAGTTAATATTTTTGTACATCTTGAAAACGCCAAAAAAATAAACGCCAGAAACTGTATATTAAAAAAGTCAGTAAAAAAATAACGATAGCAGTAAAATTCCAATGCTGAAAGTTTACTGCGCAGTAAAATTTTTACGTTGGAATTTTGCTGCGCAGTAAAATTTTAATGGCAGTAAATTAAAAACGCTACACCGATGCACAGTGACTCAAAATAGCAAAAAAATGGCACTAAACCCCTCACAACTTTTCTATAAATCAAGTGCCCTTTTTTAAATACTATTAAATTGCAATAATTTTTTATTTCAAAAGTATAAATAATTGCTTCATAAAACTTTTATTTCGTATTTTATAGTTAAAAGAAGTAAAAAAAATTGATATTATTTTCAAAGAAAACTGAAAAATGTGAGATTTTTATTTAACTAAAATAGAGTATTTTTAATTTAAATAAAAGTGTATATTTATTTTGAAGATAATCTTTTGGCTCTATATATTTCAAATTTACTCAAAAGAAAAAAAAAGTCTGATTTTTTTGTTTAAATTTAAAGACTTTTCTAATAAAAAGGTCGCAAGTAATTGTATTTTTTTGGTTTATATATCAGCTAAAAAAATGTTCCACCGAGTTCCAAAAATATATACATTTTTTCTAGTTAATTTACATTTCTACTTTTAAATTATAAAGGGATTACTGCGGTCTCCTGCGGTATAGGAAGTTATTAAAGAAATACAAATGCTGATAAACACTTAAAAACCTTGTTTTCCGCCATTTTTGAAAGTATTTATTATTTGATAAGTACAACATGTTTGAAAAAGCTTAACTGAACAACTTTAGTAGTTCCTGTAATATAAAGTTAACTTAGTAATATAGTGTTATTACAGGATGTAGTAATGTGACAATTGTTAAAGCCAGTTTATGATCATTATATTTATCCTACCTTGCACAATATTTTCGTGGAAAAATTGAAATGCTATCCTGAGAATATACATTTTTCTGAAATTTCTGCAAAGTGTACTCTTCAAAGCATGTTAGATCACACTGTGAGTAGAAAAACTAAAATGATTGGTATGCCTAATTGTGGTCAAGGTAACGAAATATTTGGAGTTTTATATGGAAAGATTGGTTTTGATGGAGCATCAAGCCAAAGTATTTATAAACAGAAATATTTTAAGACAAGCATCACAAGTATAGAACTTAAGAGTGAAGAAAATCTTTTTAGTACAGCTTTTGTGCCTTTATTGTTCAAAGTAGAAGATAGCGAAATTTGGAAAAATGGAAATTTTATCCAGAGAAAAAGAATCAGATCTAAAAAATCAAATAAATACCTCAAACACGTTTTGCAAAGTTTTTGATATTGCAGGAAGAAAGGTGACCTTTAATATCAGCTGTAGAGTTGATCTTACAATATTTGATAATAAAGTAGTTAACGCACTTACAGAGAAAAAATCCACTCAATCCTGAAATATTTGCAATGTTAAACCCAACGAAATGAACAATATTGATTTATTAAAAGCAAAAACTGAGAATGAGTCAGATACAAAAAGAATAGTATTAGATATGCTGGCATTAATAATTTCTTGATCTGCATGCTGAGACTTGTGGAAAATTTAAGTCTACTAGATGTTATGTATTAGTCTATCACCTACTAAAAAGAATAAGTAAATTGAATCTGACAAAAAAAAAAAAAAAAAAAGAAACAAAGAATTGCTTGACAATTGAATTAAAGGTTAAATTTTACAATTGGCATAAGTTTGTTACATGGCCTACTTAAATACACGGCCTTCTTTCCTGCTTAAATAGGAAAAAAATAGAAGGCCAGTTTTAAAAACGTATATTCTGTTGGATGGACAAACTTTTCTTAACATATTTTAATTATTGCGCTATAAATTTTAAATAAGTATATCCGGCAGAGGATAAAAACTTCAGCGTTTTCTAAATCTTCACCTCAACTAAACCTCATATACTTGATTATAGCTTCTTTTTATAAATAGATAGTAATTATGGTTAATAAATGCTGTGTTGTTGGTTGTACCTCCAATTATCTAGGTGGTGAAGCAGTTCCAGTTTTTAGTTTTCCAAAAGATGATGATTTAAGAAAGTTATGGATTAGATTTGTAAATAAAAATTTCTGGACTGTCACAAAATCATCTGTGATCTGTTTAAAACACTTTGAGAAAAAATTAGTACATAAAGGAGCATCAGAAAAACGATTTCGTTTGCTTTATAACCTAAAGCCTGTCCCTAAAATATACCCTGCTAACATAGCAACTGCTTCTCTTCCAGTTATATCTGGACCAAGAAAATTACCAGCTAAAAGAATATTTCAAGAAAATGAATATCGGAAATTTTTATCAAAGGATATTATTAAAGATGTTGATTCCCTTTCAGCTGCTGATTCACCAGCAGCATATTTATTTTCAAAATTTGATGATTGTGTTGTGTTCCATAGAATTATTCAAAATGAACTACACATACCTGAAGTTGCTGAGTCTATTCATATCGACAAAAATTTACATGTCCAACTTTTTTATAAAAATCTTCCAGTTTCCTTACCATCATGGTTCAGAGTAACCCACCAATATATGTTAAAAAGAAGGAGTATGCTAGAAAATCTCAATTCACATTTTAGCACAGAAAAAGAAAAGTTGTCTTCTATTCTTGAAGAACTCAAAAGTCACCAAATAAAAAAAAACGAATTTATTCTTCAAATGTTCTTCATTTTGCATTGATATTGCGGTACATTTCACTGCAAATTTATCATTTACTGCTGAAGGAATTCCCACTCCCATCTATATCACTTTTAGGCAAGCTTAAATCAGGTGAAATAGATTCTATGAAAGTTTTGAAGTTGCTACATGAAAATGGGTGCTTATCGAAAGATCTTATAGTAATTTTTTATGAAATGTATTTGTAACAATGTGCTGAATATTCTGGTGGCAATGTTATTGAGATTAGTGAGGAAAATGAATGTTACAGAAGCATTGTCTCTTTCATGGTAGTTGGTTTGAAAGAAAATATCTCCTGTGTTGTCAAAGCAATTCCAATTGTAAAATTGAACAGTGACTGGTTAAAGTCTGAAATTCTTAACCTGATTTAATTTTTAATAAAAAATAATTTTAATGTTCGAGGTGTTGTTTGTGACAATCATGCTTCAAATGTTTCTTCTTTACAAATTTACTTGATACACATGGTGAAAAAAAAGTTTGTTTATTAATGTACTATCACAAGAAGTTTACTTATTCTTTGACACAGTGCATCTGATTAAAAATATTCGAAACAACTTACTTAATAAAAAAATATTAATTTTTCCAGAATTTAACTTTTCAGCTTTCAAAGATGAAATTCATGTTCAATCAGGAGAAATATCATGGAAAATATTTCATGATTTATTAGAAAAGGACAGTCTGTTGGATGCAAGTTTAAAAGCACCAAATATAAATAATAAAGTTGTCCATCCTAGAAAATTGAAGCAAAATGTCAGTGTTGCCTTAGCTATCTTACATGAAACTACAGCAGCAGCAATAATTTCATATTTTCCTGACCATTTAGATATTGCATCGTTCCTAACTCTATTCAATAAATGATGGACAATTACAAATTCAAAAAATCAGTTTTCTAATAATTGTCTTGGTAATGCTGCTATTATAAATGATAAAAAAACCTGAGTTTTTTCAAGCTTTTGCTGACTGGTTAAACAAATGGAAAAACACAAAAATCCCAAATTTTGAGAAATATACATTATCTCCTCAAACATCATCAGCACTGCAAAGAACTTTATTATGTCATGCTTCATTAATTGAAGATCTGCTGGAAGATAAGTAAACATTTATATTGACTGCTTGTTTTCAAAGTGATCCTTTAGAAAGAAGATATGGACAATACCGTCAAATGAGCAGTGGCAGATTCCTTGTCAGTTTGAAAGATGTCATTTATAGTAAGAGTATAATCCAAATAAAAAGTTTGACAAAAGTTATTGACATTTTTGAAAATGTTGTCAATGCTGATAAAGATATAGAACATGTTAGATCCTTGATGGAGCAGATTAAAGAAAGAGATTTTGATTGTGTGACTTTATCGGATGATTCTCGTGAAGTTGCCAGTTATATTGCTGGTTTTATTGCCAAAAAATTGATTAAGAAGTTTGGAGTATGTTGCAAATTGCTTTGTACTCAAAATTGTCAACAGGAGTTAAATGATTATAATTATTTAAATATATTATCCAGAGGTGGGCTAACAACTCCATCAGTACTGCTTTTAGAATATGTCTGTGACAGTTTTGCTATGCTAGATCACATTTTTGATGTTATTTATCAGTCTCAAATGCAACACCGTAAAGCAGCAAAGTTGGTTCTTAGCAGTAGAGAAGGGTATCAACCATTTTTATGTTCAAACCATCAAAGTCATAGAAAAGAAATTATACACACTGTTATTTCAAACATTTATTTTAATAACACCAGAAAGATAGGATTCGATTGTTGCAGATAACATTGTTGCATTTAAAAAAAGACAGAGAGAAAAATGAAAATATTTTGTTTCACTTTTAATTAGTTTGTGTTAGAGTTTTTTTATATTTTTGAAGCTTATTTTTGAGAATTTGTGTATTTTTATTTCTTGCACAGAACTTGACAGTCCCAAAATTTCTATTGCCAAATATAAGCCATATCTTTCTCAAATCATTGTAGTTTGGAAAACAAAAAACTGGGACTACTTTACAACAGAAATAATTAGAGGTGCAACCATAATTAAAAGCATTTATTGACCATAATTATTATCTTATATTAAAAAGAAGCCACAATTAAGTATTCAAAGTTTATTAAATTTTAGCAGTTTTGATTTAGCTAGCTAACGTAAAATTTTTTATCCTGTGCCAGATATACTTACTAAACATTTATAGCGCAATAATTAAAATTAATTTGAGAAAGTTTGTCCATCCGGCCGATCATACGATTTTTAAACTGGCCTTCTATTTTTTTTCGATTTAAGCAGTAAAGAAGGCCGTGTATTTAAGTTAAGGCCATGGTTTTAAATTAAGGCCATGGTTTGTTATGTATCTAAATACTTTTGCATACAATGTAATTAATTTAAAAAAAAGTTAAACATATTCTAGAAGAGATATAGGCCTAACCCCTACACTATTCACTACAAATCTGTTATTTCACTTTAAGAGTGCTTTAAGCCTGATAAATTTTGAAAGTATCACACACAACTTCTTTTTAATGATAGTAAATGGATAACACAATGCAAATCATATTTCAGTTTAAGCTAACAACCTAATATCAACTTTATAAAAAGCCTAGTTTGAGTTGCTTTAACATTAAATATAAATCTTGCAGTCATTTGATGATAAATCAATCAATTGAATCAACCAATTGAATTGATGATAAATCAACCAACTGATTTTACACTCTTGATACTTTCATCTGTTACATTTTTTTGTGTAATAACATACTCAAACACGCTTTTTCTGGATAAACATTTAAGATATTTAAAATTGGCGGCGCTACTCAACTTTCTCTCCCCCCCCCCCTAATTTTATGATCGATTCTGATAGAGAATTTTATGCTGATTAAAAATCGTATAAAAACATGGGTCTCAAAATTTAAAATTAAAAATTTATTTTTTATTATGTCTGTCATACAAAAACGAATGTTTTAATATAATTATGCTGTTTCTTTATTTATCAACATGTCATAGCTCTTCAAAAACCAACAAACAAGCGCAATTGCCCTACTGCCTAAGATCTTCCTTATCAAAAACGGCTATTTTCATAGGGAAAGTCGAGTAGCGCCAAATTGGCACCATGTTTTTTTATTGAAATATAAATAAAAACTCGTTTGAAAAATTGTTTGCTGTCATTTCAACATTTAAGGCAAATAACCTTTAAATAATTAGTTCTTTTATTGAAAAATTATGCATACCTCAAAAATATCATTTTTTATTAAGGTAAATATTAAGGCAAATATTGAGGCAAATACTTCAAAAAAAAGTCCATATGTGATCCGATTCGTTTTTGCAGATTTTAAATTCGATAAATAAACCGAAATATTAGTCCAATCCTATCTTGCAAATATAATCCGAAAAACAATGGATTTGTTTCATTTTTATGTAATTTCATTTTTTTTTCTTTTCAGATGCCGCAGCTGTTTAATATAAATGGGAAATCTTCAAGAAGGTGGAGGAAAACAAAGCAAAATGCAATGCCTGTGGCAAACAAACTTGGTCATTGAAATCACCACAAGTCCTTTAAGGTACCATTTGAAAAGAGTCCATTTGAATTTATATAAACAATTAGAAAGGAAACACATTTTTGATGAGATTGCTTCTAAAGACTCAGATTTTGAACAAACACGAGAAAGAGGAAAGAAGAGGAGATGCTCACAGACAGATACACCAGCATCTCCACAGATTAGATCAAGAAGAACTTGTGGCACTTCCAACACTCAGCCCGGCAAGGAAGAAAATAGACTATCAAACCGGAATGGAAAGTTACTGACATCAATCATAAAAGAACTGTTGTTGGCATTACTAGATGGGTGACAGTGGAAAGTCAACCATTTTCTATAGTAGAAACTGAGGCATTCACCCGGTTGATAAAAATTTCAATAAACGGTTAATTCAGATAATAAAACAAAGATGTCTACAAAATACATATACTCTTTTTTAAATTCATCAAGTAACAAGTAAAAACATTTTAAATATAGACAAATCTTGATGGAGTGGGCTTCACATCCGATGTATGGACCACTGATCACACCAATTTGTTTTTCATGAGCCTCACACTCCACTTTATACATTCAAAGTTTCAGTTAAAGCGCTTCTTAGTAAAAATGTCCTACTTCCCCGAACAAAATACTGGGGAAAATATTGCCTAGAAGGTCATTTAATCTATCAACAAAATTGAAATTGATTTTGGACTCAAGACCTGAATAACAGTCGACTTTGCAGCTAATGTCCAAGCAGGTGTTAGAAAATCAATTGGTGCACAAAGTGCAATTTGGTGTATCAACCACTGTCTAAATCTAGCTTTCAGTGGTGCTGTTGATAATAAAAGATATTCGAAGTGGTCAATTCTAAGCTAAAAAACAAATTAGTAGGTCATTTCAACCAGTCCTTTTAGAAAACTATGACTTTAGTTGATGCTCCCAAAGTCTTGGATAACTCCAGAACGAAGTTAGTGTAGAGATGCCCCATAAGATGGAACTCCTACCTCCATTAAATGGAGTCCTTGGTGGATTATTTTCCAACAATCCATTCTTTAAAGAAACCGAACCCCACTGTTTCTGGAGGTTGTAATTTGACAGATCTTTTAACAACAGAAGATAAAGTGGAATTTATTCAATCTGCTATCCGACTTCTGAAAGGCTTCTCAGTATTCTCCGAGAAATACAACAGCGAAAAGAATGTTAGTACCTGTACTGTTATTAATTGCCTACACAACATCAGAGGAAGATTAGCAAGAGAGATGATCAAGCCAAAAATGAAGTCATCAGAGCTTGTTCACTACTTCAATGAAGAGCAAGATAAAAGGGGAACTGATAAATATTGAATTCTCCAATATTCATTTTTTGGATCCTAACAGCAATGGCTTTGCAGTAAAAAAAGCTGTCGAAGAACTGTCAGAAAAAGAAAGTTTAGATGTTCAAAGCACTCCTTCCCCCTCAATGTTAGATTATAAGGATGATGAAAACTTTGATTTTACTGAACAGCTGAGGAAAAGCTAAGCTAGAGGTGAAATAAGCACCAAGAAAATTGTTTAAGCTGAAGTTAAGGGGTATTTTAATACAAAAACAGTTGCAGAAAATACAAATGTACAGTAATTCTGGAAACAAAACAAGTATATTTACCAAATAATGTTACAGCTGGATACCAACTGCATCATCAACATCTGAAAGAGTTTTCTCATTAACAGGAATACGACTCTAGGAGAATCAATCTTTCAATCTCGAAGTTTGAGATGGTGGATATATAAAAGAAAACACTAAACAACTCAGCAAATTTCAAGACATTGTGTGGCCAGGAAATGAATTTGGAAAATGATAAACTTTAGTGTGAATATTTGGTAAATATAAATAGTTGGTAAATATTTAGTGTGATTTTGACAATTTTTTTTTTTTTATTTCTTAACATGCAAATCATTTCATTTCATTGAATATTTGAATATTAGAAAGAAATAAAATTAAATACTTTTTTAAAAGCATTCCTTATTCTTAATCAGCATAAATCCGAAAAAATAATATCGGTCCGGATTCCAATCCGGAAAATAAAATTTCAAGTTATCAAATTATAATCCAAAAAAATGTTAACGAACTATTTTCCGATACATTATTTCCGGATCAAATCAATCCGTAAATAATTTGAACCAATCTTCAATTTCTACCAGCCCTCATTGAATTTTTAAAAACAAATTCCAAATTTGCATCTGTGTCCGCCCCCGCAAAATGCTAAAATCTGCTTTCACTTCTGCTTGTGTTATAACAATTCCGTTACACCACATTTTAAAAAATTTCAATCTTTAAAACCAAATAAAAGATCCAAAATAAATTACACAATAAAAACCTTAAAAAAGGTAGCGCTGCAAAACATAAAAATATCTGAAATTCAGTTTATCATTTCACCAAAGTTGTTTTCGCCAACTTTAGTGACTTTTTTTGAAGTAAGTTTTTTGACTACCATCATAACAATTACATCAAAAAAAATTATTTCAGAACCATTGTCGATAATTAACTATATGATCAAAATTTTAATAAGGAAGGTCAGGCAGTCCGTCAAAGGTGAATGGACTTTCTTCAAAAAGCCACGGTTTGAGAAGTTAAAGTAACACTAAAGAGTTTAGCTGCGAAAATTGCAGCAAAATGAAAGGAAAACCTAATGCAATTTCAGAACATCATCCAAACGTCACCGTACAGTATTTTCTTAAATATCGAGTTCCAATTTGCGAATTGTATCTCTAGCACTAGAAAATGGATTCTTTTTAACGAACCTAATAATTTTAAAATCAGTATAAGAATTACTTTTCTTTGATCGTCCGCCTAAATGCTCAGTTTCAACAGTTTCTTTGGTTTTGTATTTATTAAATAATAGCCTTATAACCGCTCTTGACATTTTATACTTTTTAAACTGTTTTTTATGCTTTTTTCATACTATTGTCTTTCATCTACACTTTTACTCTAAGTTTCTACAACATTTTTAGTGTTTTATGTAACATAAAAATTAGTCATAAAACTATGAAGCCTTCCTTAATTAAAATCCAGATTCGAAACGAACATTTTTTGATCAAAATGCAGTGCTGCTCCACAATTTAACGGTGTAAAGTTCCCTTCCTTTTGAAATGTTACTACTTTTATACTTTTTTGTATTCATACAAAAAAAAAAAAAAACAGTTAAAAGAGAATCATACAAGTGAGAACAATACAAGAATATATTTCACATTTATTAGTATATCTAAGATAGATTTTTAAGTTTTGAGGTTGGACACGGGGTGTACAGTGCGCAGTATTTTAACCTTTTTAGTTTCGGAGGATAGATAAATAAATCTCCCACCTTAATTTTCCAGAAGTCAAAGATGGCAACTGTTTTCCTTGAACCCTTTTCAAAGTCTTGTTATAACTTACCTACAACATTCTCAGCACCTTAATTTATGTCTTATTACAAAACTTAAAATTGCCAATAAATGGAGTTAATATTTAAGCATTAACGTTTGGTTTTTCGGTTTAAATTTGCTTTAATTGAATTAAATCGGTTTTAACCGTCTGGTAAATAATCAAACTTTCACCATTTATTCAATAACCGGATAATCGGGTACCCACCTACTGTGTAGTGAAAAAACAGTTGTAATGTACAAAACTTATTGTTAAAGTGAAAAACTATTTTTCTTTTCTTATAACAAGTTCTAATAAATTAAAAAATTCTACCTTAGAAACTGAAATGGATACCCGGGTACCTGGTTACTGACCAGAAGGTCAATTGAATAACAACTCTCAACAATGTCTGGAAGGAGTGAAACAAAACATCATAAGGCCTGTGAGGTGTCACTTTTTTTTTTCTGAAAACCGGTAACTTTTACATCTAATAATGCAAATCCTTTTAAATTAGATTTATTTTAAATAACTTATACAGAAATTTTTATTTTATTCGTTATTATTCGTTAAAAAACGGAAAACCAAACGCCGATGCTTATTAAAATCTCAAAAGTATGTACGAATATGTGTAGATTCCAGTCTTCTGCCGGCCGTACATTTCGTGATGTCTTACAATCATTTCTTTTTAAACTTCGTGCCAGAGACTAAGCTGTGGCCTAAACAACGAAATGAAGAAAAATAGTCAGGTATCTTCGTCAAGACGTAAATGCCGAAAGGCTCACTTTTCTGCTCCAAGCAGTGTGCGACGAAAGCTTATGAGTGCTCCTCTCTCCAAAGATCTTAGAACTAAATATGCAGTTCGTTCACTGCCAGTAAGAAAAGACGACGAAGTTATTGTTACACGTGGGCCATTTAAAAGTGCTCAAGCAGGAAAAGTTATTAGTGTTTACAGAAAAAAGTGGGTTCTTCATATTGAAAGAGTTCAAAGAGAAAAGGCTAATGGAGCAACAGTTAGTGTTGGCATACATCCAAGCAAGGTAATTATGATTTAAATTCTATCTAGATTATTATTATGACTGTAAGTTTTGTTACTAAAACAACAATAATCTTGAAACATATAGCTATAGTTTACTAGTTATTCTGGATAGACTTAAACTGATGCCCACCAAACTCCAATTCCATCAACACTAATTCTTAATTTTTTACTTAATTCAATACAAATTGCAATAAAAGCATCTTTATACTGTCACTATTAATTGTACCTAAGCAAAGAAGGAGATTAATATAAGAAAGATGTATTCATGGTTTGTACTGTACCTGGAAAACCTGGAAAATTAGCCAATTTTGGCTAAAGTCATGGAAAATCAGGGAATTTTTTTTTTTTCTTCAGATAGTCAGGGAAACGTCAGGGAATTGTTCAATTAGCAAAGGTACAGCTACAATTAGTGATAACAAACGACTAACCCAAAGTAGTCTCTGTTATAGACATATCGTCAGCTCGGAATACAAGTGTCGTATACGACACTGTGTTTAAACTGAGAATTTTGCATTTAAAGTTTAAAGTACAAAATCTCTTTATGTAAATTTAACTACAAGTTGAAATTTAACAAAGTTGACTAAAATCAATATAAGTTTTTGTTTAAATTGTCAAAAAAACAAACAAAAAAAACTTCCCCTGTAATTTTGAGCACGATTTTTCAAATACGACAAATGTATTTCAAAATCAGAACATTTGGTCAGAATACAATTGTCATAAATGCAATTAATTTGATAGTAGGTGAATTAAGGTTAAATTTACTTATGTTGTAACTAACAATGACTTATAGCATTAATATAATTTTAGTTTGATTGTCTCTCGCATTTTTTTTCTTTAATTCATTCCCGGTAACCAATTTATCGGCATTATATTCAGAAATATACAGTTTTCAATCTTCAAGCTTATATAAAAATTAATAAGCTTCTTATACAAATATACTTATTGACAAATTGAGTATGATGTAAGGTTTCACTTACTCAATTTATGAATAACTAAATATTCACAATTTTTTCTTTTTTTACATTAAGCAATTTTTATTAACATTATTTATTTTTGAATAATTGAAAATAAAATAACTAATTTATCACACATATCTTTTAATTTGTCTGTGAAAAATGATATAAGTAAGTTAAACCTTAAATATAAAAAACAACCATTTTTCATTATTGTACCTTTTTTTTTATAATAAAGAAATAAATATATAGAATGTTTATTAAAACATTTTATAAAGTGATATATTTAATTGTTCAGGCTTTGTGACTTAAAAAGAGTATTACAAAATTCAAGATCATCAGCAACAAAATATTTTACTATTGACTCAAGGTCATTAATTTTTTTATCTGAGAGCAAAAACGTGTTGAATCATTTTTTAATGGAGGAAATTCTTTCAGAACTTTAACTTTCTGCTTATTTTTTCTCTGAGGGGTACCTTCTACCAATCTTTCTTCAATTAACTGACCAAAGAACGATTTTTTGAATTTAATATGAAAAGGTAGATGTTTTTCATGACACATTAGTTTTACCTTTGCAAAAGGCACTTTATGGAAATATAAAGACTTTGAAGCAAGTTTGAAGTTTTTGAAGTCATCTTTGTACATTTGTATGACTTTCAATTCTACTCCAGAAGTTTTTTCAATAGATGACAGTAACTTGAATAAAGTAGGAGGGCTGTAAATCTATTGTATTGGAAAGTATTTATCAAACTGCTTATTAAAAATAGAAAAATTGTTGTTATTAAAATAGTAACTTAGAGTATTATTAAAAAACAATGCATAAATACAGTTGATGTAAAAATAAATAAAAGGTAATAATGAAAGAAATTTCAAGAGCTTATTTAGAATGTAAAAATAATGATCTCTTTAAAATTATTTGAACACAAGACGTATTGTAATGAAATCTTTGTACACAAGTATTTTATATTTGCTTTTCATTGCTAGGAGAAACTATAGTAGAAGAAAAAGATGAATAAGTAGGACTTTCCACTACATATCCAGGAGTTTCTTCCTCCATTTGTTGGTTTAGCTCCAATACTATTGGTATTGGATTATCAGCATCAGAAGCCATAAAATACTCCAAATTTGTTATGAAATATTCCATATTCGTTACTTATCTTTACAAACAAACAATATATTTATAAATACTGTTTAGTTCTTTTAATTACAAGTAATAATTTTTATTTACTGAAATTTCGATTCAATTCAAAGAAAAAAAAAAACAATTCAATATTAAAAAACAAATGGGGTGTATCACTTTTTATTTACAAAAAAACACATGTTAAAAGTAAACAAATGAACGGATTATACGTAGTTAAATCTAGAGTCACGTGAGCAAATAGAACGCTACTATTGGTCTACGCTAAGTACAACAAATGTACCTCGAGCGTCTCGTATAAAAAGTTCATTTACGACAAATGATCTACTGAACTAAAAATTTAATTGAGCTATCGAAAAAAATTTAATTGAGCTATCTGATAATTTTTTTTAAAATAAGTCCACAAAAAATAGATAGTTCGCTTATGTAAGTCATTTTTTTCAGAAATGTTGAATATGACACTTGTATTCCGAGCTGACGATATATTGCACAAGATGTTGAAAGATATTTCAGTTTATTTTTGTGTTAGTGAAAGATGACTTATAAAATATTTTATGTGCATAATATTTAGGTTTTCTTGAAGATTATCTGAAACTAAATTTTGTGTGCATAATATTTAGATTTTTCTTGAAGATCATCTGAAACTTCTTAGTGTTCATTCTTAGTCATCCTTAATAATAAGATCCATACTAATATGTATAATAAAATCCATACTAACATCCAAATTAATTAATAGCTAAGTTTTATAAGTTTTGTCATTCAAAGCATGTATAATTTTAGCATTTCATTACAGTAGTAATTTTAAACATTTTATAAAAACCATTGCAAATTTTGAAAATGGTCAGGGAAATTCATTTGATTTTTCAAAAAGTCAGGGAATTTTATATAAACATTTGGCTACAAACCCTGTGTATTGTTTATGGTTTTCATAATCATCTTAAGCATGTTTGTCTTGAAAAGTTTGCATAATTTGCAGGAACATTTTAATTTCAGAAGAAAGTGGGTAGCCACGCTAAAATGATGTTATAAATATCATTTTTAAGTATAAATATCCCTAGAAAAACATTTTGAATTACACTTAACTCATAAGTATGTTGCATTTTAGTCCAGTAAAGGTATATTTAAAAATAACTGTTATTAACAATGTTATTTGTGTAACCAATACCTTAGTAAGTTGTTACAAATCTAGACCATTGCTTTAAATGTTGCTAAGAAAGTCACTGAAGAATAATGCATATAAATATATAGTAAAAGAGTATTTTAATAATAGTTGTAAAGCAAACCCTTTTCAGTAATAAATATGTTTTGAAATTTTACTTCAGTTCAGTTTAAAAAAGTTTAAATCTTTCAGTTAGTTATTGGGAATACCACTGATTAAAATAATTCAATCTAAAGTTAGTTAACTTATTCTAAAAATGTTACATAGCCACACCATAGCACTTCATACCAAAAACTGCAAATGTACTTTCCACAAAACTTTTTTCTTAACTTCCATCTAAAATGATGCATACCTGTCAGAGGATAGCAGCAAGTTTAATAAGTAACATTCTTGTATGTGCACAAGATTAGTTTTCAGTTATTTTATAAAAACAGGTTAACACTAAAAGTCAGATGAAGAGCTACTGCATCTTGGCTCTGTTTATATATTAAGTAAAAAAACTTGGGTTGGCCACAGACATGCATTTAACTAAAAGTTTTGTTTAGAGTAACTCCTGGTTACTCTAAACAAAACTTTCAGTTGGTGCATTTTGATATTTTTTACAGAATCATTTTCAGTCATTGATCAAAGGATTCAAAACATAGAATATTAAAATCTTCTTCCTTTAATAAAAGATAAATTTTTATTCGGATGTGTGTACTGAAATGCAATCTTTATAGATAAGAATACTTGTTAAAAAGTATCTTTCAAATTAAGTTTAAAAAACATGGAAGTGTTTAGCCCAAACATTGTATATACTTTAGTTAACTGTCTTTCTGATTCATCTCTTATTTTTAAAGTATTTTGGTAGTTAAATATTTTACAAAAAAAAAAGCTGGTTTGGTTTAAAAATGTTACTATAAGTTTTATTCTGTTAGGTCGAATTAGTTCGCCTTAAAATTGATCATGATCGTAAGAAAATTCTTGACAGAAAAAATCGAACTAAACTTCAAGAAAAAGCCAAAGGCAAGCACAAAGAAGAAGATGTTGTTATGGCTGCTTCAGAATAAAAGTAAGAAATCAGAATAGTTTTTTCTATGTATTAGTTTTTTTTTATATAGTTTTAATGTATGGTCTTCAAGTTTGTCTTCCATTTTAATTCTCATTTAAACAAAATTGTATTCAAATCCTCTTTTATCTGCTAATAGCTATCATGATGAATAGCCATTGCAGGGTGTTTACTAAACTGGGAATCAAAAGTCATGCAAGCATTTTTAGGTCAGGAAAAAACCAGGGTATTTATTTGAAATTATAACAAGAGAAAGGTTAAAGAATTTTTTGAAAGGCAAACATATTTTTTGAATATATGGAGAAAAAGATAGACATAAGGAAGATATTATTATGATTTACTTGTGATTATCTTATCCATGTTTGTCTATCTAAAAATTTTGCAAAAAATGCAGATTGTTTTAATTTCAGGGGAAAGTGAGTGGCCACCCTGAATTGATATATTATAAGTGATATTTGTTCAATCTTCTAATGTGCAATAAATTCACTTTAGTTAAAACTTAAAATAGAATAACATTTGTATTGAAAATTTCAAATCTTTGTGAATTTCTCCATTTGTAGATAATACTGCATTATTTTAAACTGGCTTTTTTTTTTTTAGTGTCCTAAAGATAAAGACAAGCTTTTATCATTCCAGACTGGCATTTTTGAAAGAAATAAATCTTCGAATTTTCCAATTATTATCGTTTAAGGTTTAAGAAATTATATTTAAAACCTATCTGCATATTTATATCAATTGCGCTGTTTGAATAAAATGCGTTAGTTAAAATAACCTTTTCTGCTGATTCACTCTAATTCTGATATTCACTCGGTTTCTTTTATTCTGAAGTCTTTCGTCTTAAGCGTAACTTGTAGAAGATGGCAACGGGACGGGTTTAGAAAGATATTCTCCATGCATGCCTGATCCACCCTAAATTGATTTAAATCTTTTGATCTAAAATAATTCGGCATTTAAATTCCCGTATCGTCTTAATTTTTTCAAAAAATAGTTTTTTAAGACATACGGTCCCTCAACGAAATTTCCAGTATCTTGAAAGAGCAAAAATAGTCTAGTCAAATTAGGGTCCAACCTCGACAAAATTTGGATAAAGATGAATTTGGAATCATTCGAAGCGTAATTTTATCTACTTTAACATATCCAAAATCCATATTGGGCAAAAAAAGTTATGATTATTTTAGCTCACCTCACTTTATTTAAATTTATTGAAAATACAAAAAAAAACCCGTCATGTCTACTGTCAATAAGTTGTAATAACTTATTATAAAGTTGCTTAGTCTTTATGAAATTTTGCGCAGATATAGCCTAATGTGTAAAAGTTTAAAAAAATTAAATGTACTTCAGAAATCTTTTAAATGCTGATGTCAGCAGTTTTTTTACAATATTTTTTACATAGGCTAATACTTATAGTATATTAAAATACCTTTACTTAAAAATTTATTAGATATATAGTTGATATTGAGACTGAAATAAAAAAAAAAACTTGTTTATTAGTATAACTATTTAAAAAAACAAGCATTTTTGAAATATTTTCTTTCATAATAAATATATTTTTAACTACTTTTGATTAACTTTTCATTTATGGTTTAAATATAAGTGCTTTTCACACTCGACTAATATAATTAGAAATAATATCAAAAGTCAAACATTTTTTCAAAAATGTTTCCATCTTCACTACTTTCATATTCATTTTCGCTGTCATCGATATTGACGTAATTTTTTGGTGCATTTGTGCACTACAATCCTTGGAATTGTCCGCAGGCTGTCATGCAATTTATTCCATGACGTCGACATTGGCATTTTTTTCCACATAGTGTTTTAGTATTAGTGCCGCAGTTACATCTTATGATATTAAGAATGTGAGTTGGTGCAGGATCCTGAATAAAAAAATACTTAAGTTGAAAAGTTAATTAAAACTATTTTTGGGAGCTGGTTTAAACTTAGATTGTTTATTGAAAAATAAGTATTTTCAAGAAATCCGTTTTGAAAGTAAAATCGGCATTTGTGGTTTATTTTTGCTGCTCCAGTATACGTACCTTGTCTGTCTTTATAGGTACTAAAACGTCATTTTCCCTTCTCCATCCCCACTTTGTTTCATCTATATTGACTCCCAACCATTGCTGAATTTGTGAATACACTCGAAACGGATGGTACTTGATCGCGTTTTCAGTTGGTGGTAGTCATTCTGGCTGAATTCTTTTTTTGGAAGTTGCCTCCATTCTCATATATTTTTGTTTCCTAAGTTGTGCTAGCGAGACTTGTTTATTTTTTTCACCTATAGTAATAGCTGAGCTAAATTAAACCTCTGCAAAACAATATGGACGTATAATTATAAAATAAACAATATTATAAATCAATAAAAAAAAAATATGCTCATTGTCTTGCGTACCATACATGTTCAAAACCACTTGTATTCCAAAATTCGCTACCTGATCTTGAGTTGCAAAGGGATCTTGGAATACTGTACATAAAGATTGAGCGAATTCACTATTCGATTCAATAAACTTCAGTACAGCTATCTTTCCTTGACCAAAACGCGCAGAGGTAGTATCACATCCACTCCATGCATGGCACGGTCGTTCAGAAGCGACAAGCTATTTTACGCAAGCGCAGTAGTAACTTTAAAAAAGTCAAATTTAATAACGGCTACGGTCCGTAGCAACCATAGATATATAAAACACTGGATACGGCATAGCCGTATCTGGCCTTATAAAAAAATTGAAGCCGAGCTTTTTTTGAAAATGTGACGTAGAGTGAGGCAAAATGTTCTTACGCGAATTCGTAAACAGTTTAAAGATGCATGTAAAAAGATATAGCATTTTACTTTTGTAAATAGGTTTAATAAAAGTAATTATGTAATAATAAATTTAGATAAAATTTATCTAATTAGATTATATAATCTTTGTCAATAAGTTATTTGGCTCAAGACTTGAGGCTATTAAGAATTTATCAGTATAGCGTGAGTCAAGAGACCTAAGGAATCGATAATAAACGGTTAACCTACAGTGAAGTTATACTGGCAAACAAAATATACAGTCTAAATGTTGAAATTATGTTCTTGTTGAATATTAATTTGGCTTTCAAAATATGGTATTTTCAAAAGACTTAAAACAACTATATATATACATCTATATGTGTGTACATTATATTCACTATAATATATACCTATATTTATGTATATTATACATGTTTAGTTTATTGTATATTGACAAAGACTTTAATCTGTTGGATTAAGGTAATTTTTTTACAATAAAAGGAAAAGAACTGGTAATATTAAGGACTGAAAATAGTTAATATGTATGTACCAGTTTGTGTGTGTGATATATATATATATATATATATATATATATATATATATATATATATATATATATATATATATATATATATATATATATATATATATATATATATATATATATATATATATATATATATTCAGAAATAATTTACATTATTTGCAAATGTTTTGTAATGTATTAATAGCAGGAACATAAACACTTTTTTATTGATTTTTAAACAACACTAGTTTGGTCAGTTTATTTCGAACTCGTACTCCTTGTATATAACTTGTTGCACAGGATGAGACATGGTATAAACGCACATCTAAATAAGCATCAATAATCAAATTGATCAATTTAACCAAATGATTATCTTCAAATGGAAGTTCCTGGATGTGTTTTATCAGTCCTTGAAAAATTACTTTTGAAATTAGTTGACGACGGATATTTAATTTTAAATATGGAATAGATTTTGTAAAAAGTTGTAATTCTTTGATTTTCGATATGTCTGGAATGCTATGTCTTAAAAATTTTTCAACAATAGTACAAATTACAATGACATCTTTTGATGGATGAACAAGACCACCTCTACTTTTCTGTTCAACAAGTAAACATTGTGAATTATCATCAGTTAGAGAGGCAGTACAGGCCTTACATTTAATAGATCTTTTTAATTTTTTACAAACAAACCCACTTATGTATTTCACCACTTCTTCAGAATATTCAGACAACTGTGGTGGTTCCATAATATTTACTTGTGTAATATCATTAGCTATAAAAACAGTTGGATCATCATCATTGAATTTACATTCCTGATGATTCACAATTCCTCCTGTTACAGAAAGTATTTGTGTTGCATCCTGAGCTAAACAATTCCCAGTTTTTATGTTTTTTAATGAGTGGTGTATCAGCAAACGTCGGTATGTTGCCATAAATTGCTTTGCAGATGGATTATTGTTAAAACCACCTTGACTTCTAACAGCACTGAAGAACATTTCAATGTGGTCTTGACTCAGTTTATATGTCAACAAGAATTTGAACTGACTCTCTGAAGATAAAATCAAGTATTTGCTAAGTTGAATAACTGATTGAAGGCTAAACATAAATCCAATAAAACCAGTTTTGCAATTTGTTTTACAAATTAATTTACCAGCACTGTCTGTCAAACTGGACAAGTACTGACATACAAAATTGACAAAATTTGCATAGTCTTCCAAATTTCTTGAAGAGATAGGAGCTTTATAATTTTTACCAAGAAAATTTCGACTGTTTAGTAAATCAAAACTTTTGTCTATAAACTGAATAAAATTGATGGTTGGCCCACAACCTTGAAATTCTTTTAATTTTAATTTATTTTCAAAAAAATCAAGAGCATCTGCAACACTTTGACTTAAGGTTTGTGCTGCCAACTTCACCTTCATCTTTTGTTGTTTCCATTCTATATGATGTTTTTTCAGTTTATTAGCAGCATGAATTCCTTCTTTTGAATGAAGGTCGTACAACCGTTCAATGAATGCATAATTGATAACTCCATTATTACTGTCTTTTAGCAATTTCTTTTCACCAAAGTAATTTCTAACCAATTTTAACATATGGCAGGCATCAAGAATTAAAAATACTGGTTCTGCACTTACTGGATGTTGGAAGTATGGTTTCAGATTTCTTACATCACTAAAGTCAGCACCAAGAATCTTCATCATAGATAAATTTGCAGCTGTGCCATCAAAAGTTAAAGAAATAACTTGAACTCCAGTTTCGTGAACTTTAATGAGACATTCAGAAATAATATTTGCTTTTTCTTTTGAATTAAGTCCATCTGTTAAAAAATAGGCTACTGGGATCTTCCAATGTCCATTAACAGCAACTAACAGTAAAACAAAAGCTTCCTTAGCAACACCAACACTGTCATCATTAAATTCTGTTCCATAATCAATAAAACCATATGATTTATGTCCATCCCAATCAATTTGCTTTCGAATTGACATTTCATCCATCATCAAACTGCATATAATTTTTTTATTGGATTCATCATTTTTTGACTTTAAAATTTGGAATGCTTCATGAGTAAAGCCTGGTTGTCCATTAACACTTCTATACCACCGTCTCAGAGTATCTGGATGAGGAAGACAAGTATCAAAGAATTGTCTAACATAATCATATGCTTTTGCTGAATAAAAATGTAATGTTAATGCAAAAGTTTGCAATGATGGAGGATATTTTAAGTTCGTTTTGGATTTCAGTTTTCTTTGAATTAAATCTTTAATACCAGGATTAAGACTACTTAAAGTTGCTGTGGGTTCATCACTAACTGTAATTGAATTGCGTGAAGAAACTATTTACGGCGGATTTGATTGACGTAGTTTATTTGATATGTTGTAAATATAGTTTAAGCGGTTTATTTTATGAGCATATTTGAGGTTCTTTGTATAGTATAAATTGAAGGAAAACTTTTTGTAAGGGGAATTTTAAGGAGAAGAGAAAATGTAGAACTGAAACGTTGTGTTCGCTGCGAGAAAACAACAATCTAACCGGGCACATGATGGAGCCATCTTCGAATAATTAGAACATCTTTGAAAAATACGATGGTATATCCGATCCCGCAATTTAGTCGCAGCGAACAAAAGTTGTTGCAGAGAAGCAACGCGTTGAGTTGACAGTGCTCTTTCCAGTTTTGTTGCGAAGTAATACTTAGTCTTCGATTGTTTGTGAGTAGAAGATAAGAAGGATGTGAAGAGAATCGAAGATGTCTATTTATCGAGTTTTTCCTTTGGATGCCTACGTGGCATGAGTTGTGTACGAAGCAGAAGATGAGAGATGAGGAACAAATGGATGTCTCTTTTGCTGATCTAAAACGTTTCTCGTGTTTGGCAGAGTAGCCTGACGAGAGGGTGCGACTGGCGTTGTAGTTGGATTGCCAGAAGCAGTATTTGAGATTTGGATCCGCAAAAGAAACAATTGTTGTGATGTTCCGCAAAGCAAGAGTTGCTTTGAATTAAATGTGATCCCGAAGGATCAAGGAGGAGTGTAATTGAATTGCGTGAAGAAACTATTTACGGCGGATTTGATTGACGTAGTTTATTTGATATGTTGTAAATATAGTTTAAGCGGTTTATTTTATGAGCATATTTGAGGTTCTTTGTATAGTATAAATTGAAGGAAAACTTTTTGTAAGGGGAATTTTAAGGAGAAGAGAAAATGTAGAACTGAAACGTTGTGTTCGCTGCGAGAAAACAACACTAACCAAACATTTACCTTATAATTCATTGATCACATTTTGAAGTTTTGCAATTTTTTTGTTGAGTCTGCGCTTTTGTTGCATTACACATCTGATACGTTTTTTCTGTAACTTATATGCATCTAAGACAAAAGACAACTTCTTTTTGACAGTTTGCAGATTGTCTGAATCAAATTTGATGCAATCTCCTAAACACAATATTTTATCAGTACTAATCATCTTTTCCTTAAAGGTATTTTCCATATTTATCTCAATTTTTTCTTCTTTATTCAGTTTTTTTTTAATTCTTTCAGTGGGTGCTTTCTGAACATTATCTGCAGCTGGTTTTAAATGTTCTGGAAAATCAAAAATTGTTGGTACTGCATCAAATTTAAGATATTTTCTCAAGCAGAAACCAGATGTTTTGCTTATATCAAAACAATCTTTAGAAAAATGATCTGAGCAAATATAACTTGCTGAAGAGGGAAAAAATTCTTTCTTTTTGTTGCAAGAACCCATGCTGCTCTTTTTTCTGTATTTACAGGAAATCTATTTAAGAATGCATAGCTAAGATTCATTATACATACTGTGCCTGTCTTTTAAAATCTACATAAAATTATATTGAATCTTTATAAGTAAAATGTTTAAAATGTATATGAACTACTTTCGGCGCTACTCGACTTTCTCCCCCCCCCCTATTTTTATGATTGATTCTGATAGAGAATTTTATGCTGATTAAGAATCGTATAAAAACATGGGTCTCAAAATCAATGGAAAGTGCTCTAACCTGAAGTTGAAAGTACAAAAATATACGACAAATCTCTAATATTCGCCATCTTGAAAAAACTAATTCTACGGTTGGTTTTATTTTCAAAAGCAAAAAATGCCAGCCCGGTTTTTACAACAAAAAAAAATTTTTTTAGGTTTAATATGAACGGCTAAGTTCCCTCGAGTATACACTTTTTTTTTTTTTTTTTAAATAAGAAAGTAGTACTTAAATCTTAAGAAACTATTAGTATTTAGTTACTTTTCGATAAGAAACTTATTTTATTAAGGTTTGAGGAACATCTCCTAATTTGTGTTCTGTTCAGGGACAAACCTTAGGATTATATGACAGTGATGGAATTCAAGCTATTTTAGCTGACAATAAAACGTGATAACATGTTTTCAAAGTTCATTTTATTTACTTTTTCTCACTTTCGATAATTAAGCAACTTTTACTACTTTTTAGTATTAGAGTTGAAAAAATGTACTCTTAAAATAAGAAACTTTATAGTACAAGCTCATTTGCTTCGTTTCTTATGTGTAATCGGACAGAAAAACTAGCTATAAAGCGTGTTACTCTTGCGAAACATGATTCCTTTTTATGAATTTTAAATTTATAAGAGATTTTATGACAATTCTCAGATAATATTAAATCTTTAATAATAAAGAAAGAGTAATTGAAAAGACAAACTTCCTTCGAATAATAAAAATAGAATTCCTTATGTTCTTTGCAAAAATGTTTTTAGTGAATGTAAGTGGCTATGAAAATAGCCGTTTTTTTGATTTACCCAGTCCTCGGCATGAATTATAATGCTGGTAACGTTTAATGCACACAGTAAGCTTTCGAGGAAGTCAAACAGGATACGCTGCCACAACCTGATCCCAAAAATGAAAAAACCGATGTTCGGGGAATCTCTGCATCCACATAAATTCAGACAAATAGTCAGCTATCATTTCACGGTTAGTTGGTCCCATCATTGATTTGATTTTTGCTTTCGCTCGACACCACATAGCTTCTACATGATTTGTTGTCACGCCAGTCAGAGGTTCTACAAAGTTTCGAGTGTGGTTGACAGTGCCATGTAAATATGCAGGAGCTTGCAAATCATTATAAGCTGCCCACATATCACTCCAGACAATAGAGCCAGGAAGTATCCATTGATTTATGATTGGAATCAATGTTGCAGAGTCGCGATTTTGGACGGGAATTAAAAAGCCTTTTTTAGTAGCAGGTTCATATCCGCCAAATATCCACTGCTGTGGGATTACTCTACCAACGTGATACTTCCTTCGACAGAAAACAGATTCATCTATTTCAACAATGCACCCTGGACCACCTATTGGATCAGGGTTCTTGATGAAATATGAGACACAAATATCTCTGCAAAATTGATTCCAATCAACAATGGTGTCATCGCTTCCTATGTTAAGCTCTTGCCTTATATCGCTAATTGATAATCCCCGACTCTTACCTGCACTTCTACCCCAAACGTAAGTTAATCCTAATATTTGCCAAAGTTGTAGGTGGGATTTCTCAAAAAAGCTGCCTTTTCTTATGCTGAAGGTTCTTTTGCACCGCTTAACTTGACATCTCCAAATGAACTGATCGATTGATCCATTCTTCACTTGCTGTGTGCAGGCCACGTTACATACACTACAACGCATACTTTCGGCGAGTAAACCATAAGTTCTGCACCAGTGGATTGTAGCTTCAATGTTGTATTTGAATTTTGCTCCTATTTCTGTTAAGGAAAGAGAGTCAAATTCGTTTATTGTTGGTCTTCGAAGGGCCATGATATTAAGATAAATAAACTTACTAGACAGTTAGTACTGAAACATTCCTTTTTATATGACAGTTACAATGAAAATAATTTTTCACGGGGGGTTAACTTAAAGTATTAGAAAAAAAATCAACAGTTTGAAATATGTACATTTTTAATGCAAAAAGTTTAGTAATGCTAAATTTATTTTAGTATATAACCAATAAAAGATTTTTCAACTTATTTGATAAAAATTTTAAAAGATATTCTAGACAACAAAGTAATGATCCCAGCTAAACCAAATTTGCGTGATAAATTTAAATGTCAACGAATTCTCAAAACGTTCCATAATTAGAAGTTTTTGTTATGAATATAAAAACCAGGTTGTTAGTACTTTTAAAAGATAACTTTTAAAACAAAAAAAATCATTTTTCAAGATGGCGAATATTAGAGATTTGTCGTATATTTTTGTACTTTCAACTTCAGATTAGAGAACTTTCCATTGATTTTGAGACCCATGTTTTTATACGATTCTTAATCAGCATAAAATTCTCTATCAGAATCAATCATAAAAATAGGGGGGGGGGGGAGAAAGTCGAGTAGCGCCCTACTTTCTTACCTATGAAAACTTCTTGAGACCCCTTTAGCAGATCTAGCTGTACATCCAAAAGCACTGCACGAGTTAACCATTTTAAAACTAATACAAAATCATGAAATATAAAGTACATAAACATATATGTATATTATAGATAAATATATTATACATAAATGTAGATGTATAATTTTGTAGGCGCTACTCGACTTTCTCCCCCCCCCCCCTATTTTTATGATTGATTCTGATAGAGAATTTTATGCTGATTAAGAATCGTATAAAAACATGGGTCTCAAAATCAATGGAAAGTTCTCTAATCTGAAGTTGAAAGTACAAAAATATACGACAAATCTCTAATATTCGCCATCTTGAAAAATGATTTTTTTTGTTTTAAAAGTTATCTTTTAAAAGTACTAACAACCTGGTTTTTATATTCATAACAAAAACTTCTAATTATGGAACGTTTTGAGAATTCGTTGACATTTAAATTTATCACGCAAATTTGGTTTAGCTGGGATCATTACTTTGTTGTCTAGAATATCTTTTAAAATTTTTATCAAATAAGTTGAAAAATCTTTTATTGGTTATATACTAAAATAAATTTAGCATTACTAAACTTTTTGCATTAAAAATGTACATATTTCAAACTGTTGATTTTTTTTCTAATACTTTAAGTTAACCCCCCGTGAAAAATTATTTTCATTGTAACTGTCATATAAAAAGGAATGTTTCAGTACTAACTGTCTAGTAAGTTTATTTATCTTAATATCATGGCCCTTCGAAGACCAACAATAAACGAATTTGACTCTCTTTCCTTAACAGAAATAGGAGCAAAATTCAAATACAACATTGAAGCTACAATCCACTGGTGCAGAACTTATGGTTTACTCGCCGAAAGTATGCGTTGTAGTGTATGTAACGTGGCCTGCACACAGCAAGTGAAGAATGGATCAATCGATCAGTTCATTTGGAGATGTCAAGTTAAGCGGTGCAAAAGAACCTTCAGCATAAGAAAAGGCAGCTTTTTTGAGAAATCCCACCTACAACTTTGGCAAATATTAGGATTAACTTACGTTTGGGGTAGAAGTGCAGGTAAGAGTCGGGGATTATCAATTAGCGATATAAGGCAAGAGCTTAACATAGGAAGCGATGACACCATTGTTGATTGGAATCAATTTTGCAGAGATATTTGTGTCTCATATTTCATCAAGAACCCTGATCCAATAGGTGGTCCAGGGTGCATTGTTGAAATAGATGAATCTGTTTTCTGTCGAAGGAAGTATCACGTTGGTAGAGTAATCCCACAGCAGTGGATATTTGGCGGATATGAACCTGCTACTAAAAAAGGCTTTTTAATTCCCGTCCAAAATCGCGACTCTGCAACATTGATTCCAATCATAAATCAATGGATACTTCCTGGCTCTATTGTCTGGAGTGATATGTGGGCAGCTTATAATGATTTGCAAGCTCCTGCATATTTACATGGCACTGTCAACCACACTCGAAACTTTGTAGAACCTCTGACTGGCGTGACAACAAATCATGTAGAAGCTATGTGGTGTCGAGCGAAAGCAAAAATCAAATCAATGATGGGACCAACTAACCGTGAAATGATAGCTGACTATTTGTCTGAATTTATGTGGATGCAGAGATTCCCCGAACATCGGTTTTTTCATTTTTGGGATCAGGTTGTGGCAGCGTATCCTGTTTGACTTCCTCGAAAGCTTACTGTGTGCATTAAACGTTACCAGCATTATAATTCATGCCGAGGACTGGGTAAATCAAAAAAACGGCTATTTTCATAGCCACTTACATTCACTAAAAACATTTTTGCAAAGAACATAAGGAATTCTATTTTTATTATTCGAAGGAAGTTTGTCTTTTCAATTACTCTTTCTTTATTATTAAAGATTTAATATTATCTGAGAATTGTCATAAAATCTCTTATAAATTTAAAATTCATAAAAAGGAATCATGTTTCGCAAGAGTAACACGCTTTATAGCTAGTTTTTCTGTCCGATTACACATAAGAAACGAAGCAAATGAGCTTGTACTATAAAGTTTCTTATTTTAAGAGTACATTTTTTCAACTCTAATACTAAAAAGTAGTAAAAGTTGCTTAATTATCGAAAGTGAGAAAAAGTAAAACTACTATAAAAAGCGGGTTCTGGCTCATTTCCATTTTCTATAGAAAAAATGTCATATCAGGTTCTGGCTCATTGGCATTTTTGCGCAGACTCATTGACATTTTTGTGTATTTTCATAATGAGATGACATTATGAAAAAAGGATGTGAATGACATAATTTATTCTTTGTAGTGGTTCAAGTATGGAAAAAGATGTTTATATTTTTCTCTTCGCGTTTCTCTAATTCTTTGTGCATGTTGTTTTTGTCGTTGTTCTTCAAATCCATGTTTTAGTAAGAGTTTAGTATTGGTATGAATGGGTAAGGTATTTAATTTTTTAATTTTATTAATATAATTTTCATCAATTCTTTTTTTGTGATTATCATCGTGGAATTGTATGGCCATTCTGTGTAATTCTGGGTCAAAAGTGTTTATTTCCTGTAGTTCGCTGTAAAGGAATTCCTCAAATTCTTCTTGTTCTGTAATACTCATTTTTATAACAAGAAAAAATTTATTTAAGTCATTTTAAAAAAAGTTTTTTTTCACTGTATAATTTACAAAATTAAATTTAAAAAAGGGATGCTTGAGAATGGAGAGTTTGGTCCGAGAAGCAAACCAGCTCCGATAGATTCATATCCTCTTCCGCTTTTAACGTAAACTCCGTCTTTGAATGATCCTCCTTTAGGCCAGGGTGTTAAAAATAATCCGTTTCCTCTGTGCGTTCCCATTTTCATTCCATTTCCATTCTTTTTCAAATAAACGATACCTCTTCCTGCAATTTTATCAACCATAGCAGAACCTGCAGAAGATCCTACACCTGCTAACAATCCGGTAGCAAGAGCTGGAACTACTCTTGTTGCAAGTGTACTACCCAACATACCCAATAAAGGTAGAAGAGCTCCAATAAATCCTCCTTTCACATTTGCGTTATGTTCCAATTGGGTTTTGCTCATTTTAATGGTGACTCCAACTCCTCGATGGAGAGCGTCCAAAAGTTTTCGATGTTGATTTTGTGTTACAAGTAAAACGTCGTTTCCGTTAAAATCATCTTTTGAAATACGGATGCTCACAGGTTTACCTGCTATCATTGATTTTTTTATTTTTTCAATCTGTCCCTGAGACACATTTAATTTAACACTAACATATTTGCTCATTTTTAAATGTGAGAAAAAATATTTATTTCACTTCTCGAATGTGATAACGGATCGTAATCTCCTCTCCACGAAAATCAACCAAATTTCCATTTTGATCAACAACGCGAGTGATCATTGTAGAAATTTCTGGGACTTTGATAGGGAGGTAAGTCAAATGAGTTGGTCTTTCGATGATTTTAAAACCAGGACCAACAGCTGGATAAAAAGAGTAGATGCAATTGAGTTGGGATCCGTTGACGTAAGCAGACCCGATGACGTTGTTGAGGATTCTGATCGTGTTGATGCTTGAAATTCTAACAATATCGTCAGACTCATATTCGGAATTAGGATCCAATTGTCTTTTTGTAAATCCTAAAACTGAGGCGATGCTGTTTTCCACATTCAAATCCATCAAATAATTCATTCCAAGTGTGATGGTTGATTTTAAAGTGTTTAAATTGGATCCGATTTTTATGTTATCGGGAGAGTAGCTGATTTTATTTGCTGTGACGTAGCTAGCGCTTTGAGACGCATAATTTTTTATTGTGTTTGAGACGACCTTTTGTAAATAATTGTTGATGTCTTTAATGTCGTAGCTCCCGTCTGGAATGGTGACATTTTCCCAATGGGTTCCGTTGTTCATGCTATACCGGAAAGAATTGTTTTTGCTGATGATGTTTGGAAAGCTGTTGTACGTCTCAAGCCCTAGAAAAGCCATTTCATAAGTTTTTCCTTTGTCAAAAACGATTTTGTCTAAAAATTCTGTTATGATTACGTTGGAATTTCCGTCCACGTCGATGGTTATGCCTGACATTTTTTTATTATGCAACATTTTTTAAATCCGTTTGCGGATCAATGGAATTTCACTTGTGAAATTTTAAATCCTTCGGATTCAGACATATTTAAATGGCTTCTTTTGGAAAATAAAAAGTGTCAAATCCGCTTCGATATTTTCCATTGTCCTTTTTTGAAGACAAATCAATCACCGCAAATCCGTGAGGTTCAGACCAACAATGCCTACAAAACTTTTCAAACTCTTTTTTTTCCATATCACTCGAAACGTGGTCTTGATAAATGTGGTTAATGTTTTTTAAGTCTTGAGGAAAGAGACAGATAAAATTGGTGTTTTCTCTGATCGTTTGTCTTGGGAGCATGAAATAATTTTGAGCGAGGTAAAAGCAGTCGACGTTAGAGTGTCTTCCTCGGATGTAATATTTTTCACATTTGTTTTGTTTGGTAAGTTGCAAATCGTCAAAGATCATTAAATTGTTTTTGGATGAATCAAGATCTTCAGGATTAGGCACATCGTCAGCCGTTTCAAAAAATTCACACTCCATACCCTCGGTTTCGGAAAAATTTTTTGAAAGATCGTTGATAACACATTCAGGGTCTAGTTTCAATTTTTCAATTTCGGTTTGCACCTTGAACAAGTCGAGAATTATTTTTTTTGGTAATTTTTTTTCGAACGAACTTTTTAGTATTTTGTACTCGGGTTGGAAAAGAGATTTTCCAAAAACTTGCAAATGGTTATAATCCAACCATCCAGGTCTGAACAATAAATTGAGAAGCAACGTTGTTTTTCCACATCCGGATTTTCCAACGATGATTCCTCGAATGCTTCTCGGTAAAAGCTTGTTGTTGTTTCTTTTGATTTTTCCAATATTCCATGACAAATCAGACACTTCCATTTTTAGTTTAAAAATATTTTTTTTAAATAAAATGTACTGTGTTAAATGTAAAAGGAAAACAGAAACGAATCATTTGAGAAACGAAATCACAAAAAACAACCGGCATATGGTTAAAGGGGCTTGCAACGTTTGCGGAACAACCAAATGTAAGTTTGTTTCTTCGCATGCGCTCAAAGGATCATCTTCGCATACGGCAAAAGGAGGAGACTTGGTGGAAACGATTAACAATTTTTCAAAAAAAATAAAGCTTCCATGGGCAAAATTTCCAGGAGAAATGCACATTCCAGGAATGAATTTTGCAGGACCTGGCACAAACTTGGACAAAAGACTTACATCCACAGACATGTATCAAGAGTGGAGCAAACCGGTAGATCGAGTGGACAATGCAGCATACCATCATGATTTAGCTTATAAATATTTAAACGACATTCAAAGCAGAAATTTAGCAGATCAAATGATGCTTGAAGAAATGAACTCTATACAAAATCCCACTCAGAGAGAAATAAACGAAAGAAAACTGATCACTCCCATCATCAAAGCCAAAGCTAAATTCGGATTAGGTGTATCTGCAAAAAAAAAAGCACCGGAGAACCTGAAATGGACGGATCAACTTGCAAACGAGCTTCATAAACCAGTCATTCATCATTTTAAAAGAAGAAAAGTGTTTGTGAACGGCATGGATGAAATATGGGCTGCAGATTTGGTTGACATGCAATCGTTTTCAAAATTCAACAACGGGGTAAAATATTTGCTCATGATGATCGACGTGTTTTCAAAGTATGGATGGATCGTTCCGTTAAAGAGTAAAACTGGAGTTGATGTAGCTAACGCTCTAAGCAAAATATTTGAGGAGAGAAGGTGTACAAAGATGTGGGTGGACAAAGGTAAAGAGTTTTATAACAAGCATGTACAAGCGTTGGGAGTGCAATTGTATTCCACTGAAAACGAGGAAAAAAGTTCTGTTGTTGAACGATGGAACAGAACGATGAAAGAGAGAATGTTTAAATATTTTTCAGCCAACAACACTCATAAATACATTGACGTATTAGATGAAATGGTGAAAAATTACAACCACACCAAACACTCTTCTATCAAAATGACTCCAGTGGAAGCTAGCGATAAAAAGAATAAATATAGGGTTTGGATGAACCTGAATGGAAAGACGCAAACAGAAAGAGCAGAACCAAAATTTTCAATGGGTGATCAAGTGAGGATTGTAAAAAAGAAGTCTCATTTTGAAAAGGGGTATACACCGAGATGGACTGAAGAGGTTTTTACCGTGTTAAATGTTCAGCATACGAATCCACCCACGTATAAAATCGCTGATGCTAACGGTGAAGAAATTAAAGGTACATTTTATGAACAAGAAATGCAAAAGACCAATCAAGACATATTTAGAATTGAAAAAGTCATTCGAAAGCAAAAGAACAGATCTTTAGTCAAATGGTTGGGATATCCAGACTCGTTCAACTCATGGGTAGATAATAATGAATTGTTAAGTTTGCAAAAATAGACGCGTCGTTTTGTATGGCAAGAAAAAAAATTTTTGAGTTAAATAAAAATCTTGTATATAGAAAAGAAATGAATTTTATTACAATGGAAAATTTTGATGAGAGCAAATTATCAGTTGGAGAAATTTACGCAGCAACAAAACCAGTAGTCTATCAAAAAGTGCCAGTAAAATATTCTTATCCAACTGGAGATGGTCCTCTTGTATTACGAACACCTACATTATTTTCGTATGGTGTGTGTGAAAATAAAGATCCGGTAACACAAAAATTGACTGGATATTCCATGTCCTTTGTTTGCTTTGATGCTAAAAAGGGTAAAACTGAAGAAGAAGCAAAGTTTATTAGCACAATGGAAAAGATTACTTTGTTTATTAGAGGTGAAGTAGATAAATTGTCATCCAAACTTAAAAAAGGAGGAAGAAGAAAGCAAATTAATTCAGACGAATTGAGTATTTTAAAATATAAAGCTAACCATGCTGATGCAGCGCCAGTGTTTTATGCTAAAATGTATATAACTAAAGGATCTAAAAATGAAGACGAAATATTCATTACTTCTACATTTCATAGAAAGAAAACAGCTCTTGATATAAAAAATGGAGTCAAAGGAGAACATCATAATAAAAATTTGGTCTTATCTTCTGGACATGATTTTATCAACCAAAGATGTTATGCTATTGGAGGACTTAGAATTGAGGGGGTGTATATTGGTCCTTCGATTGTGTCTATTCAAGTTAAACTGTCCGAAGCCATCATCGTAAAAAATGCGTCTTTACCTCATAGCATCATGATGTGTGAAAACTTGGATTTGGGAGAAATGGATTCTGACGAGGAAATGTAAAAGCACAAAAAACTGAAAATAAAACGACTTAAAACATTTTATTTTCATATTAAAAAATGCATGCCCCACACAAGTTGCTTAAAAACAGCGCCTCAGCAGAGATTTACAATTTTAATTTCCAACTGAGTCATTTAGAGGATAGAATCAAAGAGTTGGAACGAAAAAATATGAAAAACATTATTGTAACAAAGAAAAAGTTGGATTATCCCACCTATTTCAACACCTACAGACAGCACGAGATTTTTGCTCAACAAGACATTAAATTTCCTCCTGTATCTCACAAGCAGATATCGTTGTCTGTAGGTTTACAATTAGACAAAGGAATTGCTGTCATCACTTTGATGGATAAAATAAGCAACCAATTGAATTATTTCAAAAACGATGCTATTTTTTCCGAGTCTGTGGATGACATAGTTATGACCATACACAATTATAACAACCAGGAAGTCATAGTTAAAAAAGGTGAAAAGCTTTGTAAAATAAACTACATCGATTCGAATTAAAAAAAATGTGTCTTTGTTAAAAAGATGGAGATAATCAAAAACACTGAAAAAATTTATCCAGTTCTTCCAACGGCACCATCAGATGGAGGGCATATTTACCGGCTTCAAAAAATAAGCGAGATCCAAAAAGAAATAGAGGATGAAAAAGTGAAACGAATGGCTTTGAGTAAAAAATACCATCGAGCGGCAAAAATAATTCGTTTCACCGACGACGGATTACAAACGGTATGCATTGGTTTAGGGGTTACAGGGATTGCACTTTTATCAACCGTTGTTGCCACTCCAGTTTCGATTGCGTGTGAAGGGATTGCTGTTGTATTGGGAGCTTTATCCATTTTCGGAAATCATCAGAACAAAAAAATGTTGCTAAAGGCTGAAAAGCACGAAAAATTGAAAGTTCTTTCCGAGTCAAAATTGAATACGATTAGTGACCACATTTCAAAATCTCTTATGGATGGATTTGTGAGTGATTCCGAGTACGAACTCATTCTCAGCGAGCTTCAAAAATTCAAAGCCATGAGTGAAGAAATCCGAACCAAGACAAAAAGCGTCATTGACGAATTGACTAAAGAGTCGTTGATCCAAAAAGGAAGAGAAGACGCGATAAAAGCATTCAACAACTTGTTTCAGAAATCGTAGATTTCCATGGGATTCAAAGAATCTAAGAAAAACTAAAGAATCAAAAAAGAAATAGTAAACGCAATCGAGTTTTTGTTTTAAGTTTTTTTCTCCGTATTCTAAAAATGTCTTTTTTTAGAATACAAGATCCTGAAAAGCGAGATGAGATTTTGAGAGAATATAGAGCTAATAGAGAAAAGCTTTATAATGAGAGTCTCAACACCAACATTTCAGATGCAAATTATCAGACTGATTTGAGCAAGTTTTTTAAACCTCTGATTGAGAGCAATGAAAATATAAAAAACGAACTAAAAAGCATCGCATACAAAGAGGTTGAAAACACTCCACTGGCTTTGACTTATCCAGAAAGCGAGTCGTCTTTTGAAAGTCTAAAAAGCGATGATAAAACTTTTGTAAAAACTTTTGGAAAAATGAATGTTGGAAATACTGCTTTGAAATATTTATACACTTACGCAACAGTTAAAAATAGTGCAGACAAAGTGTTTGGAATTCACTCAAAAAAAGAAGAACCCGGAAAAATGTTTATTGGAGACAAAGAAATTTTTATCGATAATAACGACGTTATTATCGACGGAGAAAAGTATGAGGGGACAATAGGTCTTTGGGAATTGATCACAAAATCTGTACCTGATATAAAAAATGTAACAGACGAGGACATGAAAAATTATGAAAAAATACTCGTTGAAACGCATGCAATGGAGAAGGAAGGGAGACCAACCATACCAAAAGCTTCGGGAGGTCATAAGTGGAAAACGATTGTTTCACCCATTTGGAAAAAAAATTACACACTAACGAGTGGAAGAAAAGGTCGAGGAGTGATCATTCTTCCGAGCGATCCGAATGTGCTTATGCAAAGGCTTAACTTGAGCATCGCTGCAGGACATGCTGGAAATATAGCATCGAGAAACGAAGCCGTTGCCATTTGTGACGAGCTTTTGAGACAGGGGGAAATTAACAAAGAGGAATACAGAGCGATTCAAAAATACATCGAGTCGTGAGAACGGATTTAAGAAATCGTAGATTTCAATGAATCCAAAGGATTTAAAAAAATATTTTCTCATTTTAAAAAATGCTCATTGTGAACAACAGAAGATATTTTAAAAAGAACGTCGTTGGAGGTGGAGGAATCATGGACGCGATTAAAAATTTTTTGAGGAGAATGGCAGCCACAAATGCTTCACGATCGTCTCTTCATTTATTGAGAAAAGCAGCAGCAAGCGAAATTGGAAGAGAAGCAATCACAGCCGCCAAATCAGCTGGAAAAGAATTAGCCTCTTCAGCCATATCCACTGCTAAAGACGTTGCCATCGACAAAGGAAAAAAAGCGCTTGAAAAAGTTTACGCCAAGACAGGTACGGCGAATCCAAACCAAATACTCACCACGATTGTAAACGAAGCGGCAAAGACTGATCCGTATATTAATCCAATGGAAGAGCTGCATAAAAAAATGTTTGGTTCTTCCATTCAAGTGAAAAAGAAAATGACGAAAAAGAATGCGGCTAGAATCCAAGATCTCGTTAAAATGGGGAGCGGGCTTTTGATTGCTTGATTATTTTAACAAATCAAAAATGACATAAATTTTTTTTTCTCATTTTAAAAATGATAAACACCGATAGATTAAGAGTTGATGAAATGCCAGAGTATGACACTGGAATTGAAAAAGTTGATTTTTTCGAGTACCACCCAACAAACCTCGATTTAAATTCTTCAGCAGAGATCATTTTTGAAATTGATTGTCAATCTGTGCAAACAGTTCCGTCTGAGGCTTACATCCTCGTTGAAGGGGTTCTCAAAAAAGCGGATGGGACTGCATACACAGCAGCAGACAACATTGCTCTGATAAACAACGCCATCATGTATTTGTTCAGCGATGTCACCTATGATTTAGGAGGACAACAAGTGGAAAGGGTTATGTATCCAGGTCAAGGAACAACCATGCTTGGATTGTTGAAATACCCTTTTGGTTTTCAGCTTGCAGATGGTTTGAAGCAAATGTGGTATAAAGACACTTCAAACGCCACCGGAAATTCAGGGTTTGTTGTAAGGCGAGACCACTTGTTTGCAGACACGACATCCATTGGTGCGTTTTCGTTCAAGATACCATTAAAACACATTTTTGGTTTTTGCGAAACTTACGACAAAGTTGTCTATGGATTCAGACACAAAATTACCTTTTCAAAAAAAGAATACGACGACGCCATTTACAGAGCCGAGACTGTTGCCGCAGGAATGATCGACCTTAAAAAATTCAGACTTTTTATGCCTAGAATTGAGTTGGATGTTTCGAAGAAATCCGAATTCTTGAAATTAATGGCGAGTAAAATTCGCGTCCCAGTAGCTTATAAGTCAAACAGAGTCGAAAGACAGGTTATTCCTGCTGGTCTAACAGAATTCACTTGGACCTTAGGAAGAATCACAGACAAAAGCGTTCCGAGATATATCGTGCTTGGACTTCAGACAAACAAGAATTCCAGTCAAATTATAAATCCAGCCATTTTCAACCATTGTGATGTCAGCAATTTTTTCGTAACCGTCAATGGAATAAAATATCCAAATTACAATTACGATTTGAATTTTGGAGAAAAGAAAATTACCATGGCTCATTCTGATGCGTTCTCTTTTGACGATAAATATTATGGTACAAACGAACTTGTTTGTCAATCTGGTTTGTCTCTGCTTGAATATAAAAATTTGTATCCGTTATTTTTTGTAGACATTAGCAAGCAAAAAGAAAGAGTTGTTTCTGAAACGGCAGAATTGGTGGTCAACCTCAAATTTCGAACAGCAGTAGCAGAAAACACCGTTATTTTTGCAGTGATCATTTCAGACAGATTGATCAAATTCGATTCCGACGGAACCAACATGAACGTTGTTTATTAGGTTTGAAAGTTCGTCATGAGATTCTTAACAAAAATGATTTAAATAAATTTTTTTCTTTTTAAAAATAAAACATGAGATATACAAAAAATTATCTGAAAAATTTGCTTATGGAAAATGGAATCACATTAACCTCAAACAAATTGTTGCCTTTGATGATGATTGCGATTGATAATAATCTAATAAGTAAAGATTCGCTTTTGAAAGGTGTAAAAGAACACAGGTCAGTGGGTCGACCAAAAAAAGAAATAAAAATGAAAAATGAGAAAACGGAAAAAAAACCGATCGATCCAAAATATGAGAGGCTTGCTTCAATTCGAAATAAACCTGTGTCTGTGAAAACAACCAATATGGAAACCGGGGAAGTGGTTGAATACAAATCCCTTTACAAAGCAATGAAAAAGACAGGACATGGATGGAGATATTTAGAACGTCGAAATGGAAAAGTGGAAGATGGAATAAAGATTGAAATTTTAAATTCGGAAAAGCTTGAAAGAAAAAGTCCGTGAGAAATGTAAAAAATTTTTCAATTCTTTTTTTAAGAGAATTGAAAAGAAATAAAAATATTAGAAAAATGATTTTGGGTTAAATAAATTTCTTGCTATAATAAAAATGGAAAACAAAACGTTGAAAGAATTAAAAGAAATTGCTAAAAGGCAAAAAATAAGAGGGTATTCTAAAATGAGAAAGGGGGAACTTATAATGGCTTTGCAGCCTCCTAGAGTTGTCTCTGCTCCTGCTTCTTTTCGTAGGCGAACGACTGAGGCAAGACCTTTGCCTGTTAATGCTACCGTGGTGAGGTTTGTTAGACCAGCTGTAAAAGTTTCAATAAAGCCAACAAAAGTAAGGATTGTTCCTTCTGCAGTGATAAAACCTCCTATTGCTCCGAAACCAGCAATCATTCCACCAAGACCTGTGGTAAAACCTCCTATTGCTCCAAAACCAATTCATTTGCAAAAACACATCCTTGATGAACCGGTTTTAGATTTAACACCTGTCATAACACCAAAACCAGTCATTCCACCGAGACCTTCATTTTTTTCAAGTCTGAAGGCAGCTGCAAAAAGTGTGGCGTCGTATGTTAAAACTAAGTTTGATGATGTTAAAGATTGGATAGAACCCTACGTTCCTGAAGTAGTCAAGGAGAAGGTAAACGAATCAGCGGAACAAATCGATAAAAAGATACAGTCTATCAAATCACTTGTATTAAAAACAGTGTATAAACAACCCTTGCCAAAGCCTTATAAAATAAAATTCAAGTTGACTGAACACGCGTTGGGTAGTACTGTTAGGTTATATTCTTACGAGCCTTCTTCTCAATATCAAGACATTGCATCCTTTTTTAATTTGGTAAGAGAGTCTGCCATTCAAACCATGGAAGGAGAAAGGAATACAAAAGTAAGAATTATTTTAACGTGCGAAATGAAATCTGTAAGCATCATGACTGGTGAAGAAGTGACTCGGGAAGCAAGCTTTTCATCCAGCTCGGAAATTATTCGAGCAGCTACAGATGTAAGAGAACTCATGGGTGAGATGGAAGAAAAAGTCTTGGAAAGTAGTGTCAAATACAATGCTTTAGGTTCTAATAGCATCCTATCTAAGATTTTAAGAATGGATATAAACTTTATCGATTACACACCTCTCAGCGGTGGATCCTACATTGAGCTGACTGACGATCTAAAAGATAAAAAGGCAATCATCAACATGAAAAACAACGACAATCAATGCTTTAAATGGTCAGTTAGCAGAGCGTTGAATCTGAAAAATAAAAACAACGAAAGAATTGATGAAGACTTGATTGAAAAGTCAAAAGAGCTGAATTGGGAAGGAATGGAGTTTCCTGTGATTTACCATAATATTAGCAAGTTTGAAAAAAATAATCCAGACATTAGCATCAACGTTTTTGAGTATGAAAATAAAAAACCCAACCCTTTGAAAGTATCTGACTTTCTCGATCGAAAGCATAATGTTGATTTGCTGTATATTAAAAACGAAGACACAGAACATTACTGTCTCATTAATAGTTTCAGTCGATTTGCCGGCTCCTCAGCATCAAAAGGTAAAAGAAAACAACATTTTTGCAGAAGGTGTCTTCAATGTTATGATCAAGAAGAAAAGCTTCAAAAACATCGAGAAGATTGTTATAAAAACGCGCCAATGAGAATTGAACTTCCTAAAAAGGGTGCAACTCTTCAGTTTAAAGGCATCGGAAAGTCAATGAGGGTTCCATTTATCGTATATGCTGACTTTGAAAGCTTTATCAAGCCGATAGGCTCGTGCGCTCCCAACTCAAACCAGTCTTACACAAAAAAGTTTCAAAGACACATTCCAAGTTCCTTTTCCTATTACATCAAATGTTTTGATGAAACCGTTTATGATGCTGAACCATCCATTTCCGAATCGTCAAACGAGAACCAAGACGTGGCTCAATTTTTTGTCGAAAGTTTGGAAAAAGAAATAAAAGAAATTTTCGGAAAAATCGAGAAAAAAAAGATGGTTTTGACAAAAGAGGACGAAAATAATTTCAAATCCGCAACAGTTTGCCACATTTGCAATAAAAATCTCAAAGACGACAAAGTACGCGATCACTGTCATTTTACTGGAAAATATCGAGGAGCGGCTCACGATGATTGCAATAAAAAATTTCAAGTTCCAAAATTCATCCCGGTCGTTTTTCATAATTTGTCTGGTTACGACACTCATTTGTTTATCAAAAAATTAGGTGGAAAGATCACTTGTATACCCAACAATGAAGAAAAATATATCAGCTTCTCGAAAAAAATCAAAGTGGGAGAGTACATTGGAAAAGATGGAAAACCAAAAAACAAAAAAATTGAATTGAGGTTCATCGACAGCTTTAAATTCCTTTCCTCCAGTTTGGATACTTTGTCTAAAAATTTAAAGCCAGAGCAGTTTAAAAGCCTTGCATTACATTTTGAAGGTGAAAAATTTAATTTGCTTTGTAAAAAAGGCGTGTACCCTTACGATTGGGTGGACGGATTCGATAAATTTCAAGAAACGCAATTACCACCAAAAGAAGCGTTTTTCTCAAAACTTAGACACGAGGGGATAAGCGACGAAGAATACGCGCATGCGCAAAAGGTTTGGAATACGTTTCAATGCAAAACGTTCAGAGATTATCACGATTTGTACAACGTGTCGGATGTGCTGATACTGGCAGATGTCTTTGAAACTTTTAGAGACACTTGTATGAAACATTACAGTCTTGATCCTGCTTGGTATTACACCTCCCCTGGTTTGGCTTGGGATGCTATGCTAAAGAAAACTGAAGTTGTAATAGAGCTTATAACCGATATTGATATGCTCAACATGATTCGAAAAGGAATACGCGGTGGAATCTGCATGATCTCCAATCGACATGGAACTGCTAACAACAAATACATGAGTGATGATTATAAACCTTCAGAACCTTCGAAATTCCTTCAATATTTAGACGCCAATAATCTTTATGGATATGCTATGAGCAAACCTCTTCCAGTTAGAGGATTTAGATGGATGACTGAGGATGAACTTTTAAATTGGAAATCCATGCCTTGCATTCTCGAAGTTGATTTAGATTATCCTGAAAGTCTTCACGATTTACACAATGATTACCCTTTAGCTCCTGAAAGAATGCTTGTTGGAAAAGTGGAAAAGTTAGTTCCCAATTTAAACAACAAAGAAAAATATGTCATTCACCATGAAAACCTAAAACTCTATGAACGAATGGGGTTGATCACTACAAAAATTCATCGAGGTATCACCTTTGAAGAAGAACCTTTCATGAAAAAGTACATTGATCTCAACACCGATAAGAGAAAAGAAGCTACAAACGAATCTGATAAAGAATTTTTCAAACTCATGAACAACTCTGTCTTTGGGAAAACCATGGAGAATATTCTAAAACGCGTTGATGTTAGACTCATTACCACGAGAAAAGAAGCTATAAAATTATCTAAAAAAATTAAATATAAACGAAACACCATTTTTGATGAAAACTTAATCGCGGTTCACATGGAAAAGACATTTGTTTTTTACGACAAACCTGTTTTCTTGGGAATGAGCATCCTAGACATCAGCAAAACCCTCATGTATGAACATCACTACGACTACATGAAACCTAAATACGGGGATAAGCTGAAATTACTCATGACTGATACTGATTCGCTCTTTTATGAAATAGAAACGGAAGACTTTTACAAAGACATTGCTGATGACGTTGAAAGCAAGTTTGACACGAGCGACTTTCCTAAAGATCATCCTGCCATTCAAAACTTTGGATTTGACGTTGGGTTTAAAAATAAAAAGGTTATCGGCAAGTTTAAGGATGAAACAGGTGGTAAGCAAATTAAAGAGTTTGTTGGGCTTCGTCCTAAGCTCTACTCTTATGAGGTCTTTAATGAAGAAAAAGAACACAAAAAATGCAAAGGAATTCAGAAATGTGTTGTTGAAAAGCACATCACTCATCAAGATTATAAAGAATGCTTAATGACTAAAGAAGAACAGCTCAGAAAAATGAACGTCTTACGATCTCATCATCACAATATTTTCACTGAAGAAATCAACAAAGTCGCACTCAGCGCTAACGATGACAAAAGAGTCATTTTGGAAGATGGAATACACACGTTGGCTTATGGTCACTACAAATTAAAAAAATCGACAGAGACAGAGGAAGAACACGGTGTAGAGGAAGAACCAGAACCAAAGACAGAGGCAAAAAGGTTGATCGCAGAGTGCAGAAAGATAATCGAGGAAAACAAAGAAATTTCAGGTAAGTCAAAAAGGTTGATCGAAGAGTGCAGAGGGATAATCGCGGATACAAAAAGGTAAGTGATAAAGACGAGTAACAAAAATGAAAGATTTAAAAAAATAACAAAATAAAAAAATGAGAAACAAAAAAATAAATGTGGAGGGAATTGTTTTACCAAACGAGGCTTTATCCACTATTCAGTTGATGGAAGCAGCAAAAAAACTAAAAATAAAAAACTTTAGAGGAGTTTTTGTCAGAGACGCGTTGCCAAAAAAGCCAAGAAAAAAAGAATGTGGAATTGTTAACATAGGGGATTCGAGCACAGATGGGTTTCATTGGGTGTGTTGGTTCAAAGACGGTGATAAAAAATTCAGCTTTGACTCTTACGCTCAGCCACCTCTCGTCGAGCTCGTTGACTATTTGAAAAGTCCTGTCTTTTACAACAGTGAAAGGGTACAATTTGGAAACACGTCTTATTGTGGACACTTGTGTCTTTACGTCTTGAAAAAATGCGAAGAGGGAGACAGCTTTCAAGACGTTGTCAACACCCTTTGGTGATTTTTAAAAGTTTTACTCATTTAAAAAATTTTTACCCCATTAAAAAATGATTGACAAATTCAACAGAAGCGAATTCAGTGCTTATTTTGATAATCTTGCATCAGACTCAGCCAGCAACGTTTATATTAAAACGGACGGATCGAGCACCATCACTGCAGATTTGGATTACAACTCTCATAAAATCATCAACCTGGGTGAACCCACCAACGCACACGATGCCGCTACGAAAAATTACGTAGACAATCACGTGACAGGTGGTACTGGAACTGTAGTGGGAACTGCAGATTTGGATTTAAATTTTCACAAAGCCATCAATTTGAACGAACCGACCAATCTTCATGACGCTGCCACTAAAAATTATGTCGATGTGAGTTCGAGTCTATGTGTTAAAACAGATGGATCCAGCACGATCACAGGGATCATCGACATGAACTCACACAAGTTGATCAACGTTTCCGACCCCACCGCTTTAAAAGACGCAGCGACAAAAGGGTATGTAGACACCAAAGTCTCTTACAACACTATTTCATACACCGACATTAACATGACGTTGCACAAATTAACTAATTTAGCTGAACCTACATCAGCTTCAGATTCGGCTACGAAAAATTACGTAGACACGCATGCTTCAGGTGGAACAACTGTAGGTGTAGCAGATTTGGATTTGAATTCACACAAATTGATCAACGTGACTGATCCAACCAACTCACAGGATGGATCAACAAAGAATTATGTAGACTTGTTGTTGCAAAAATCGAGTTTGACCAGTGTCGTTCCAGGATCCAGTTTTACCAGTTTAGGGTTTAAGTCTCAGACGGTTGCGGCGCTAACCACTTCTCCTGTGTTTGCGTTTTCTGGAAAATCCGGAGTGCTGAGAAGATTGTGGTTGGCTTTATACAGCTCCTCTGGTACGAATATTCCAAGTCAAGTTTTTATTCGAATCTTTACTGACGGAGAAATCAATGTAGGGAATTATGCAGAAACAACGGAAGGAATTGGAGTGGATCAAACAGGACTTGCCACTGATTTGCTTTTTTCACCATTGGGAGGAGCTTTTTACGCCAATTCTTTGCAGGGATGCAACATGTTTAACACCACTTCCTTGGGAGGATATTTCACATTGGACATGCCTTTCAGAAACGACGTCTCCATTCAACTCGTCAACAGAAATGCTACTGCCATCACGTATTGGATTCAACCGTTCATTTCCACACTTGCTTCTATTCCTGCAACCATCCCTCTTTACAAGCTGTACTGCAGAACGTTTCGATATTTGAATACCACTTACGGCAGTGAATACGTTTTGATGAACACCAACGGAAAAGGAAATGGTGTGTCGTTGAAATACATAAAGATGCACATCATTGGCGCCTCTGGAAACTGGTGGGAATCTAGAGTCAGAATGTACGATGGGAATTTACCACCAGGTAACGGCGCTGTTCTCACTCCTTGGACACCGTACAACACCAACAATTACACGTATTTTCCAGGATATGACGGTGACAGCACATGCTTCTTTTCCTCTTCTGGATTAGAAGATTTTTATTTGTCCTCATGGAACGGCTCAAATTTAACTTCCTTCAACAACAAATCGACTGGACTTTTGTATCAATCCACATCCTCCATCGGTTCCACCACCACCATCTCTTTTTACAGAAATTTTGGAGAAGCAGATTCTATGCCTACTGTCGCAGCTGGTAGAAGACTCGTTGTCACGCTCAACTCTGGTGATGCTCAAGTTGGTCAATCCGGAAGCTTTTACCTTCTTCTAGGACAAGTCTATTATTACGCTTAAAAAATCATCATGATTTCCCATGAATCCTTTGGATCTAATGTACAGATGAAAAAAAATTGAAAATGACTTAAATAAATTCTTTCTTGTTATAAAATAATGAATTCTCGACGAGAAACAATAATTGCAAGATCCCGTGTAACTGAAGATTTACGTTATTTTTTTTATTACGATGAAATGATAGAACGAGAAAATTATGAAACGAGAGCAAACAGAATACGCGATGAGAGAGAAAGAAACCAAGAACATGATATTATTGAACGACGTCGAAGAATTGAAAGACCTCCGTCTGAAATAATTATAACAGAACCCACTGAACCTGGTGGAAAAATTAAAGTTAAACTTATTATAAGAAGACCCTCTGTACTTGAAATTACATTAGAAGAAAAATTAACTCTTAAAAAACAAAAACGATATGAAATAATTGAAAGAGGACCAACAGTAATACTTAATGGACGTAGACAATAGTTTGAAGAACTACTACAAAGAATAAATTATGTCATTCACATCCTTTTTTCATAATGTCATCTCATTATGAAAATACACAAAAATGTCAATGAGTCTGCGCAAAAATGCCAATGAGCCAGAACCTGATATGACATTTTTTCTATAGAAAATGGAAATGAGCCAGAACCCGCTTTTTATAGTAGTAGTAAATAAAATGAACTTTGAAAACATGTTATCACGTTTTATTGTCAGCTAAAATAGCTTGAATTCCATCACTGTCATATAATCCTAAGGTTTGTCCCTGAACAGAACACAAATTAGGAGATGTTCCTCAAACCTTAATAAAATAAGTTTCTTATCGAAAAGTAACTAAATACTAATAGTTTCTTAAGATTTAAGTACTACTTTCTTATTTAAAAAAAAAAAAAAAAAAGTGTATACTCGAGGGAACTTAGCCGTTCATATTAAACCTAAAAAAATTTTTTTTTGTTGTAAAAACCGGGCTGGCATTTTTTGCTTTTGAAAATAAAACCAACCGTAGAATTAGTTTTTTCAAGATGGCGAATATTAGAGATTTGTCGTATATTTTTGTACTTTCAACTTCAGATTAGAGCACTTTCCATTGATTTTGAGACCCATGTTTTTATACGATTCTTAATCAGCATAAAATTCTCTATCAGAATCAATCATAAAAATAGGGGGGGGGGGGGGGGGGAGAAAGTCGAGTAGCGCCAATTTTGTATTCATTGTTAGTCTTCTAAAAACTCCATATAAATTTTACATCATACAACCATATGAAAGATATTGTGTTAATTCACAGCATAACATTTTAATAATATTATACGCTTTTTTAACAACATTTTTCTGCCTCACTCTACGTCATCATGGTAAACTTTTTTCGGCTTCAATTATTTCTGTCTATGCCGTATCCAGTGTTTTATATATCTATGGTAGCAACGAACTTTTTTATTTAGTTGACTGATTATTTATATATGTTTCCATATAAACCAACATTTTAAACCAAAGCCTATTGACAAGATTTTGGCATTGCGACTTCTATTTCATAGCCCTCAAACTTTTAATGTCTTACGAACAATATTCTGTTTACCAAGTAAAACTTGTTTACAACTGTTTTTGTCTCGTGTATTTGCAGATCTTCAAACAGGGTTTTCTCCTCAACTATTTTCTCTTTTAAAGTTACGGGCTGAGGCAATCAAACCATATGATCGTAATGTCAGTCTTGTTATGGATGAGATGTCTTTAAAGCAGCATTTAGAATATGATAGAAATTCTGACAGTTTATGGAATGAGAAATGGAAAACTTTTATATCAGGCTCTTGTTATTATGGTTAGGAGCTTGTCAAACAAATGGAAACAACGAATAGCTTTTTTTTATAATAATTCAACAGTATCAACAGCTGACTTGGCTTTTTTACTACGTGATACCATTACCAAAGTTCAAGAAACTGGTTTACACATTAGATGTATAGTTTGTGATCAAGGAGCTACTAATATAGCTGCCTTACGTTTGCTTTAGTTTTCCAAAAATTCACCATACTTTCTAAATCCTTCTCTATTGATAGAAAAATTCATGTTATTTTTGATCCTCCACATTTAATAAAAAGCATTAGAAACAATTTACAGAGATATAACATTGATATTAATGGTGAAATTATTTCTTGGCAACACATCCAGTCTCTATACAATTTAGACAAAATAACTTCTGTGCGTCTAGTACCAAAACTAACAGACAGGCACTTAGACCCTGGGCCTCTTTTATCTATGAAGGTAAAACTTGCAACTCAAGTTTTCAGTTATCAGATTATATTGCTGTTCTAATACAAATTTACTGCATTATATTGCTGTTCTAATACAAATTTACTGCCTTTGAGTGTCATACCAACAGCAAGATTTGTTGAACGTATGGATACTTTATTTGACATATTGAATTCATATAAGTTGTATGCTGACAAACCAGCTCGTTGAGCTCTAACTTTAAAAGAAGATAGTATTTCTTAACTGGAAGAGTTAAAGTATTGGATTGAGAAATGGAATTTTTGTGGTGTTAAAAATCAAGCAAGTATATCATGTCACTGGGGTTTAAGTGCCACAATAAATAGTGTGCTAACCTTAACTAGAGAGCTGTTTTCTGAAGGTTTTGAGTTTGTTTGTACTTCTCGATTCAATCAGGATTGCATTGAGAATTTTTTTTCCATTATTCGAAGCAAAGATGGATGGAATGACCGTCCTAATGTACGACAATTTCAGGCTGCCTACCGAAATGCCTTACTTCTTTTATCTGTGGAGAAAAGCAAATCCAATAGCAACTGTATAAAGGAGACAGATTTTGCCACAGCTTTCAATCTAGATGAATTTATGAAGTGTTGAAATCAAAAAATCACAGATTGTGGGATTTATAAAGTAGAAAGACCTAAGGAAATCTCTTATTTTCTATCAGGATCAGTTTATAGGTTTACTGGAGAAATTTCAATGAAACCAATCAAATGAGCTCTTTTGTGGCTTGTTCAAAAAGTTAAGTTGTGTGATAAGTGTGAAGATACACTCTTTCTCAGTTCAACTGACAATCCATCATCTTTTATGTCACTAGTTTGTGAAATGAAAACAACTTTTATGAAATTCATAAACAAATATCTTGAAAGAAAGGAACTGGCCATGATTCTCATCAATAAAGTTAAAGAATCCTGTCACTTTCAGTTTTTGTATGATCTGCATGAAGAACATGCACATAATTTAGAAAAAAACATTGTTCGGCATTTTGTTATTACAAGAATTTTTTATTTCATAAAATTTTTGAACAGGGATTTAAACCCAACTAATAAGTCAAATTCAAAAAAACTTGCACGTATTGTTCATAATTGATATACATGTTAATATTTTTTCAATATATTTCTATGTAATTAAATGTATATTAAAAAGTTTGTTTTACGAATGTATGTTATACAAAAAATAATTTTAAAAATTTTAAACTTGTTCTCTTTTCCCCATCATTTCATTCTTACTGAAACATCTTAAACTACAATAAATTTAAATATCTAACAACAGAGTTATTCTATAGAAAATTTAAATATCTAACAACAGAGTTAATCCATAAAAAAAAAACAATTTTTGCAAGTTGCGGAAAAGGTCCGGCAGAACATCCCAGAATGCAATTTTCGTCAATTAACAGGAGTTTCGCTAAGTGGATAGGCTTTGTTTTAAACTCTTTCTAAAACTGAAATCATAATAAGCATATCTCAGTTGCATAAGAAAATGATTCAAATAAAATAAAGATTATATCAAAAAGTTTCAAGTTGCGCTTTTCTAAGTAAATTAACATTTTTGAATATGCTGATTTGTTTACACTTTTAAAATCACATAATCTAATTTTCTGAGCGTAGAAATTAAATTATTATTTTTTTAAAATTCAGATGGGTTTTTATAGTATTTAACACTTTTATCAGATCTTAGCACTCAATTTTTTAAAAAGACCGTACTGTTTGACAAAAACTTAAATTTTTTGCTGAAAAAGGTAATTTAGGTCATTGTTCTTCAAAAAAAGCAAAGTCGAGCTAGTTCATATAAATTATAGTTGTTTTTTTTTCTTAAAATCGAAGCTACCAAATGTCCAAAACTACTTCACAAGAGGGGGTAGTTTAGGACAATGTTGGGGCAGTTTAGGAAATGTAATAAGAAGAAAAGAAATGTTTCTTAAAATCTAATTTTTTCGTTTAGCAGTAATTATTAACTTTAACAGAATCAACAGAATTATTAGGAGTAACATAATTATGAAGATCTCAAACCATTAATGAGTTTTTTTGTATATTCAAATAAGCAAAAATGAAAATGCTATTCAATCACATATCACTCTTATTAATAAAAAGAATTAATAAAAAAAAACAAAGAGTGTGAATATAAAATGGATGTAGATAAACATGAAATTTTTCTTTTTGTTCGAATTGAGAGAATTCATAACATTCAACCAAGTTTAAATGTAGAAAAATCAAATTTGAATATTATACCAGAACCTCTTAAAATGCTTCCTGCATTGTTTGACATAGGAAGTTTAGCTAAGACTTCTGCAATTGGCCCCAACCACTTATTTTGTATATCAGGAAAGTAAAATATTAAATCCTACTTTTTTATTCAACAAATTAACAACCAAAATGTTTCCATTTATTTCTTCAATTCTGCAAACAAAAGCTAACGTTGCATTGTTATCTGTTGAAGCACATTGGACTAAACAAGAAGAGAAAGCTTTTTGTGTCTTATCATAAATCCTTTCATCAATTGAATGCCAGCAATTTTATTTTAGCTCCTTAGTTCAGGACATTTTTTCAAAGTATTACTATATTCATATGCTAAAATTCTAGCTTGGTAATAAGTTAAACCATAATTTATTTTTGATGATTTCAACATATAATTTTCTAATTAGCTTCTTCTGCATTAGTAAATACTTGATTCACAGAATATTTGGTTGAAAAGCTATCACTTTTCGATTTCCGATTATTTCTGAGCATTTTTGTTCTGTAAGCTAACGTACTTTTAGAGAACCCAAATACACCTGCAGCTTCTCTTAAATTGTTTTATCAAAAACATGTTTAACTGCATTTTTTAAATTTTCCTCGTTTATAAATCTTTTACATTTCTTTTTATAACTGCGCACCATTTTTAAACTTAGCATAATTTTATTTGAAGATAAGTTTGTTATGGTCCGCGCAACACGTCCTTATGTGCCCCGTGAAAATTGTCCAATGCTGCCTCAACCCTGATCTCAGGAAACATTCCACAACTTTTTTGTGAAGAATTTGTTTTATCGTTGAATTTTTTATTTATGTCGCAGAACATATCCCTTTCACTAAAAATGCAAAAAATAATTCCTTGGGTAGAGTAAATTTCTTTGTAAATCCCTACACTTAAGAATTAAAAAAATTAGAAAAAATATCAAAAACCACAAAACATTTGTAGAAAAGCTACCTGACTGCCTTTGTGAAAGAAATCCTATGACGCTTACGTGTGAAAGTATTTTCAGTCGACGAATATATTTAACTTTGTTGAAGAGTTAGTATTTTTTGGATTATTCGCATTGTCCTAAACTACCCCTGTCCTAAACTGCCCTCCTCTCCCCTAGATTTAGAATTTACATAAAAGTTCGTGCGCTTTTCCTAAATGATATAATTATGATATTTAAAAGTTATAATATGCAATATTATAACTTTTAAATATCATAATTATATCATTTAGGAAAAAAAAAATTTATATATCCCTTTTAAATATCCCTTAAGGCCTCTAACGCATGTATATGAATTCATTGTTGCAAAGTAAACGTCTAATTACTCTCTAGTGGTTATTTAGATGAGATTTACAACGATTTCAAACAATTACATTTATACCTTCGCAATCTTTTTGTTACATACAGTGGGTGCAAAAAGTATCCGACACAAAGGAAAAACTTTATTTAATTAAAGCCTATTAAACAAAATAACATAAACAAACACTATTCTAATGTAATTTTACATGGGAAATACAAATATCATATCAAAACAACAATATCATTAAATGTTGACTTGATAATTGCAATTTTGTAAAAGCTAAGGTTAAAAAAGTATCCAACACATCTTAAAAAAAGAATTTGATTCGCCAATAATTTGTCATCCGTTATGTTAAAGGGAATATTCTAGAAAAAGAAAACGTTGGAACATTCTAGAATGCAAATGAACGTCATAGAATCTTTCTAACTGCAGTCATTCATTACCTGACATCTTCATTGGAAGGTGGCCTAAATTTTACGCTCTTTAACAAAGCCTAAAACTGCAGAATTGTCTGAATCAACTAGAAAATCAATTACTCAGCTGCACAGATATGGTTTGGGATGTAGAAAAATTTCATCTGTGTTAAATATCCCAACTTCGACAGTTGGTGATACTGTTCGGAGGTAGTAATCCTTACATCTTTCAACTAGTCTGCCTCGTTCAGGGCGTCCTACCAAAATGTCTGTCCGTACAGCTAGGAATTTAGCTCGAAAAGTACAGAATAATCCTCGGTTGACTCGCTCTGAACTGCAAAAGGACTTGCAATCATCTGGGACAAATATTTGCAAGAATACAATTTGGACAGTTCTTCGAAAGAGAGGATTCCACTCTCGGTCACCAAGAAAAAACCCTCTCTTGGAAGAATTTCACGTAAAGAAACGCAGAACTTTGCTGAAGAACACTTGAGTAAACCTTCAAGCTTTTGGGATAAAATATTATGGTCAGATGAGACTAAAATAGAGTTATTTTGTCGGAACTGTCTGTCGTGTTTGGAGAAGAACTCTGCGTTTCACCCGAAGAATACCATCCCAACAGTGAAGTTTGGAGGTGACTGCATAATTTTTTGGGGTTGTATCTCTTCTGCACGCCCTGGGGAATTGGAAATCGTAGAAGGAAGGATGAACTCCGAAATGTATCGAGGAATTCTTGAGAGATGTCTCGTGAAGTCTGCCGAAAAATTGAACCATCCTTGAGGTTGGATATTTCTACAAGACAATGACCCTAAACACACGACTAGGGCAACTCGTGCATGGTTTCATGAGAGGGAAATTGACTTATTGGAATGGACAAGCCAATCACCTGACCTCAATCCAATTGAAAATCTGTTGCGGGAATTGAAATTGAGGGTACAGAAGAGAGATCCAAGAAATCTTATCCAATTGAAAGAAATATGCAAGGAAGAGTGGGCTAAAATTCCTATTAGCATATGTGCTAATCTTGTGAACAAGCATTCCAATTCCTTAGAAGCAGTTTTAGCTGCTAAAGGTCACATGACGAAGCATTGAGTAAATTTTTTACGATGTGTTGGATACTTTTTGAACCTTAACTTTTACAAAATTGCAATTATAAAGTCAACATTTAGGGTGGAATGCAAGAACCGAACTTAAATCAAGTTCGACTCGAAATCTCAAGTTCGACTTTGTCAAGTCAGATTTGAAAATTTGTCTTGAGCGAATGCGTAAACGAGACTTGAAAATTTCAAGTTCGTGCTTGAGAAAGTCGAACTTGAAAAATAATCAAGGCGTTAAATTCAGGGCGTTTATCAGAAAATGCACTTAGCAACCAATAGCGGCAATGCATTTTTTTAACGGAAAAAACCTTTTGCTGAAACAAATGCGCATAATGAAATTTGTGTAATATACGATCAATATATAAATTATATGACAATATAAATTACAATTTAGCTACAGGTAATAATTTAGTTAATTATGACACTTTTACAATTTTAAAGCTGTAAAAAGGAAAATATAACAAATAAATGTGTTATTAAAAGCGTGGAACAATAGGGTATATGGTCATGAATATTTTTTGATGAAATTTGGCAGGGACATAGAAAATAGATCTATACAGTTGCCTGTAAAATTTTAAATATGTACCAATATGCCTTCAATATTAATGCACCTCCGGAACAGAAACGAAATTTTAAAACAGAATGAAAATCACTGGTAACTGTAAAAAAAACAAGCAGAATTTATAACAAAAAGTAACAGTAACAATACCAGAAACAGTTTTATAAAGTGTAACAGTCACAGTAACGCTAAAAGAGGTGGAAATGGAACCTCCACTGGGTCGAAAAATACGGTATGTGGTCATGAATATTTTTTAATGAAATTTGACAGGCACATGGAAAATAGGAACACAATTTAAAATATCAATAAAATAAACTGAAAAATTTATTACACGTAAAAAAAACCCATAATTTATTCAACATAAAACATTCTACTTTTTTAATAAAGTCTAAGCTGATATAAAATTCTAAAAAAAAAGACAAATAAATACATCATTACCACACCGACTTCGAGCACGCTGTGAAAAAAAAGGTCACAGTTTTTGTCTTTAAAATCGGTGCCGTAAAAACCCAGATACACACGTACCTACTCAAGTCAGACTTGAAAACCTCTAAAAATAGACCGTTTTCAAGTCTGACTTAAAACCAGGGGCCAATGCTATAAACAATTCGAATTTTTTTTCGAGAAAAAAAATCTTTCGTAAAAACTAGGGTTGTTCGCCGCAAACAAAAACTTACGAAAATTTCGCATTTTTATCTTCCGTATTTCAAGTTGCTTTTGCGAAAGTTGTTCTTGCGCAAATTCACCTTCCGTAATGCGTTATACGAAAAAAATAAATAATAATTATTCCGTAATAACTCTTTACGAAAAGAAACTTGCGAAACAAATCATTTCGAAAGAATACTTGCGAAACAGTTCCTTACGAAAGGAGCATTTCGGAATGTGCGCTTACGGAATAGACTCGAAAGAATTCATTAAACTGTTATACACAAAAATATTATTATTTATTATTTAAGTAATGTTGTTAAATAATTCTTTAATGGTTTTTACATATATATCTGTGTGTGTGTGTGTGTGTGTGTGTGTGTGTGTGTGTGTGTGTATATATATATATATATATATATATATATATATATATATATATATATATATATATATATATATATATATATATATATATATATATATATATACACACAACTCTCGTAAAAACGCAATTTTTCACGTACGAAAAAAAGTTCGTAATCTCGAAGAATTTATCGCTGTTTGTATTTTTTTCGGCCATTGCTATAAAGCATAAAACGAAACTCTTTCGCACCGCAACTTACGAAACGGTTCTTAACAGAAAAACACTTACGAAACGCGGCTAATTTTAAATATTTAATTACCTTTTATGAATCAAATACGTATAATTAACTAGGTAACTAAAACACTAATTATTTTAATATATTTAATATATTTAATTATAGAATATAACGGGGCCTAACTCAACTAAAATTTAAAAATTTTAGCTGCGTTAGGCCCCCTTATATTCTGTTTCAGCACCCCCACCCCGTCCTAACTTTCTTAATGTTTCTAGGTCACTGTATGTATATATATGTATATATATTACATACAGTGAAGAAGAAGAAGAAGAAGAAGAAGAAGAAGAAGAAGAAGAAGAAGAAGAAGAAGAAGAAGAAGAAGAAGAAGAAGAAGAAGAAGAAGAAGAAGAAGAAGAAGAAGAAGAAGAAGAAGAAGAAGAAGAAGAAGAAGAAGAAGAAGAAGAAGAAGAAGAAGAAGAAGAAGAAGAAGAAGAAGAAGAAGAAGAAGAAGAAGAAGAAGAAGAAGAAGAAGAAGAAGAAGAAGAAGAAGAAGAAGAAGAAGAAGAAGAAGAAGAAGAAGAAGAAGAAGAAGAAGAAGAAGAAGAAGAAGAAGAAGAAGAAGAAGAAGAAGAAGAAGAAGAAGAAGAAGAAGAAGAAGAAGAAGAAGAAGAAGAAGAAGAAGAAGAAGAAGAAGAAGAAGAAGAAGAAGAAGAAGAAGAAGAAGAAGAAGAAGAAGAAGAAGAAGAAGAAGAAGAAGAAGAAGAAGAAGAAGAAGAAGAAGAAGAAGAAGAAGAAGAAGAAGAAGAAGAAGAAGAAGAAGAAGAAGAAGAAGAAGAAGAAGAAGAAGAAGAAGTATTCCATATCACATATGGGATATTTCTCACAAGGTTTATTATTGACAGAGCCAATCCTTTAGAAGTTTACAATGATATAGAATTTAAAAGGTGCTACAGATTTTCCAAAGAAACTTTTTTAGTATTAGTTAATGACATTATTAACAATAATGTTATCAATCGAGGGTGCCTACTTTCATCTGTACAACAACTGGCTATTGCATTTTGCTTTTATGCTACTGGTTCATTCCAAGTGAGTAGATATTCAAGAAATGGTATTAGACAATAGTACCTTTTTATTGTATTGTATTCTTATTGTGGATTTTTTATTATGTTTTTAAATAACACTATTTTATATCAACAAATTAAATAATTATATAGTCAAGTAGCAATAAATAAAGTACTTTACATTTAAGTTTGTATGATCTACTCTAATTAAGTAAACTCTTTTAGAGAGTAATAGGAGATTTGGAGGAGCTGAAAGTTAATCAGTCAACTGTTTGTCGAGTAGTTAAAAACATTTCAATTCCAATTGCCAACAAAAGATATCAGTACATAAAGTTTCCGACAGAAGCTGATTCTTTGATAATTCAGCAAAGGTGATTATAAGTTTTCATGGATATTTGCATTTTGCTATTTCATACAAACTTTAAAATTTTCTTTGATAACAAAAATATTTATATTTGTCAACCATTGTTTAGATTTTACCAAATTCAAAGATTCCCAGGATGTATAGGAGCAATTGATGGAACACATATTCCTATAATAAACCCTGGTGGAGAAAACCCAGAAATATATCGAAACAGAAAGGGATTTTTTTATTTGAATTGCCAGGTCATTGCAGGTCCTTCAAAAGAAATTTTATCTGCTTGTGTTCAATGGCCTGGAAGTGTTCATGATTCATGAGTTTTTGCCAACTCAGCTATTAAAGAAGTTTTAGAAGCTCGCCAACATTTTCATGTTATAGGTGATTCTGGCTATCCTTGTAAACAATATTTGATGATACCTTTTTCTAACCCAAAAAATGAAAGTGAAATCCAATACAATTACAGTTTGAGAAGTACATGCATGGCAGTTGAATGTTGTTTTGGCATATTAAAAAAACGATTTCCTTGTCTTAACATTCCCTTACGAACAAAACTACAAAATTCCATAGCCATAATAATATCTTGTTTTTTGCTTCACAACATTGCCCTTCTAGAAAATGATCATTGGGAAGACAATGAAATACAAAATAGCAATCAAGAAGATGGCACTGAAGCATTCACAAGAGTTTTTTTTTGAGAAACAAAAAGAAATCAAATTGTGGAGCAATTTTTTAAAAAAAATCTTTTTTGTGTATCTGATTATAGATAAAAGTCTTATGACAAAAACAATATTTGCAAAATGTTTATACTGCATATTATTTTAAAAAAAAATACATTTTACATTTCAAATTAGTATTATATATATAAAAAAAAAAAACAATTTCACTAATTTATTAATTCTTTTGTGTTTTTTTTGAATACTTATAACTGTGACAATTTTTTTTGGTAAATCTCCATTTTAATTTCATGTTCTTTTGTTTGTATTGTTGCTTTTGCTGGAGTGAGTTTATTTTTATGCTAGCTATTTCTATTTGTTTTTGCATTAGTTCTTTATCAAGATCATAAATTTCATTATATTGCTTTTTTTCATTTTTTTTAGTAAGAGATATCTTTTTTAATGTTGAACATTGTTCTTTTTCATGTGTTAATGAACCAGATGATATCAATGATTCAGTAAAAGTTTTCTTTTCTGTTTCTATGAGTGGCCCAATAATATCAGAATTTCTGTCTCCATATGTGATCTCCATTGACTTGTTCGGAATACCTATATATATAAATGATATATATATTTAAATGATGTATATATGTGTATATATATGTATATATATGTGTGTGTATATATATATATATATATATATATATATATATATATATATATATATATATATTTATATATATATATAAAGTTTTATTTATAAAGTATATATATATATATATATATATATATATATATATATATATATATATATATATATATATATATATTTATATAAAGTTTTAGCATTGAAAAAACCATGTTTGTTTAAAATAATTAGTTTTGTCAGTATTTGTAAAAAGCTTTAATTTTCATTAAAATATAGGAAAAAAGATAAATAAAATTACATTGCGGTGTAGCATCATCCCCGAAAGGTTTCAAAATAGGATTCAATGACTTTGGTGGTAATATATGCAGAACGCTTTCAGTTTCTTGTGACGGAACAGGAGTTTGACTTGGACCTCCGCCAGTTTTGATTAGCTCTTTTTAGGTACGTGCGTATCCAATGATATATATTAACTAGATATCTAACTTCATAAAAATTCCGTTAGAAAATGTGAAGCAAGTTTTTGACGGTTGTTAAGCCGGTAGCCGCAGCAAAGATGAAAAATTTCTGGCGATGTTGATTAACTTTAAACATTGGACATATTAATATTTAACATATTTACAAACTGTTATTTAAACACAGCTACTTAAAAGCGTTAGTAGATAAAGAAAGTTAGAAGTTATTATATAATACAAAGATATTACATTTTTACTTCGCAAATACAGATATATGTTGGCAAAAAATATGTTTTTGACTTTTACAACTGTAACTTAAAAGTACCCTGTTGAAGATCTTTGAGTTATTGTTATAAAAGTACACATATTCCATTATGAAAGAAATCAAAAGTGTTGCTGATATAAATAGGTATATATTTTTAATGTAGGTTTTCAATAAAAAAATTTTAACTAGTTAAAAAAACTGTAACTTACAGTTTACAGTTACAATTAAGGAATTTTCAGTAATCATATATTTTTTTAAAGAAGTAATTTTCTTTTTTGGCATAAATAGCATACAAATAATATTAAATATTACTATTGTTATTTTTCATAAACCTTTGAACAAAACAAGCTTATTGGACTGTTGACGTAATCCAATCTTTCCTTTATGCAATTTATTCCTAGTGTACAACTGACCATATGAGTAAAGACGCAATGTTAAATATTTCTCTATAATTTTTTTTAAAAGCTGTGAAGAATGCATGTCTTCAGTCAAAATCTCATGTTCTAAATCATGCATATTTAGTTCAGTAAACAGTGAGTCATTTGCAAGTTTTTGATTTATGAAGTGAACTAGAATGGTTTTAAGATTTTTTCTAGAAGATATTTTCAAATTATGAGGGTCTGTCCCACACACCAAAACTTTAAAAACATGCTCACATTTTTCGACAATCTTTAAAACACTACAGGATGGAAAGATTAAACCACCTCGATTTTTAAAAGTTATAAAGCTTTTCCATGATGAACTGCAAAATAAAGAATAATCGTGATCAGTGGACAAAGTCTTCTGAGAAATTAAACTATTGGCACAAGTCAGACATGTAATTTTACTATAAAGTTTTCTAACAATAAACCCTGCAATATATCCAAGTATAGCTTCTTTATAAATTGAAGTAGAGACTGATGAAAGACAACCAGCAAGGTCTTTAAAATAGTTAGAATCCTCACTAGATATTGTATTATATTCAACAAGAGGAGATCTCCTTTTACTCTACTTTAATAAAAAGATTGAGCCAGAAGATCTTTGGTCAAAAGTAAGGCAGTTGCTAAATTTTGATCCTATGATAGAGTTTCTTAATAAAATTCTTTTCAAAGCAGATTTTAACTGGCGTGCATCTGGATTGTTATTGAAACCATTTTTGCCGCAAATACAAGCAAATAATAATTCAACATGATCTTGTGACATTTTATATGTTAAAATAAATTTAAAAGGATTCTCATGTCTAGATAAAAGGTTAAGGGATAAATCTCTAACACTTGTGGCTGCTACAATGAAACCAAGTACAAATGTCTTTCTTCTGTGTTTAATTAAAGGAATTTTAGATAGGTCTGATAAGTTAACTAGGTAATTTACAGATTTTTCTATGGTTTCAACCCATTTTGGAGCTTCATTCAAAAACAAAGGTTTCTTTGATCCTTTTTCAAAAAGGTTTTTAGAGTTTAACAAGTCGAATAATTTGTCTAAAGTTCTAATAAAATTAATTGTGCCTTGGGCATCAATAAAAGATGGATGACCTGAAACCATCAAAAACTCTATAGCATCAGCAACTGAACCACTTAGCGTTTGAGCTGCAATTTTAACATTCATTTTATGTCTGTGAAAGTCAATGTGGTAATTGCCAAGTTTATTTGCAAACTTAAATCCTTCTTCTTCTTGCAGTTTATGCAATGCTTTAATATGATCCCACTTAATATATCGATTTTGTTCATCAACAATGATACCGATACTACACAAAGTGTTTCGAGCTAATTTAAGCATATGACAAGGATCAGGGATATAATATATAGGATGATCATATTCAGGATGGGGAAAACTACTATGTATCTCTATAATTTTACTTCCAAATGAACACCCAAGATTCTTCATAGCATTAAAGTTGGAAATAAGTCCATCACATGTTATACTCCAAACATTCAGGTTATGAGTAGCGCATAAATCTAAAGCATTTTTAATTAAGCAACTTAAATCTGTTGAGGAAATTTTATCACACAATATGTAGCCTATAGGACATTTCCAATGGCCTTTCAATCCGACAACCATAAAAACAAGTGCTTCTGTTGCTAATTTATCTTGGTCATATGCTAGAATATTTTTTCCAAAACTAGCAAAACCTTCATATGATCCAGTAACATTATCATACCGCAGAGCAGCCCTGATATGCATAGAATCAAATATTAATGCGCATTCTTTGTATGATGAGTCCTCAAAGGTCTTATTTTGTAAAAATTTGAAAACAACTCCAAAAAACCCAGGCGAACAATCTACAGAAGATGTCCAGTTTGAAAGTGAGCTTACGGCAGGTAATGAGAATGTAGATTTAACAAATTCATATGCTCTTGGGGAATAAAAGTGCAATGTTAAGGCAAATTTTTTAACTTCTTCAGAGTATCTATACCCCCTTTTTTTTTTGCCTCTATTTTTTAATTCAGATTTCAAAAGTTCTCTAGTCAACCCAGAGAAGTTGTTCTCAAGTAATTCTGCAACATCAATGGAAATAATTTTTTTCTTCTCTAATTTTTGAATAACTTTGCTAATTGAAGCAATTTTGTTATCTTTTCGTTTAAGCTTTTGTTTTAATATTTTAATCTTTTTTTTAAGTAATAGTTTTTTTGGAGAATTTTGTTCAAGTATTTTTTTTTTAATAGTATTTGTAATTTCAGGGTTAGGGTCAGGCTCTGTTACCTCTTTATTCGAGATAGAACAATATGTTTTTTTAATGTGTGATGTATCATCATTATATAGCTGATTTTGCTTGTTATTTTTGTTCAATAATAAATGGAAGTCAAATACTGAAGGCACAATATTTTTTTTCAGATTTTTTTTCAGAACACGTTTCCCATTCTCTTGGCACTCAAAATCTTCTAACCTAAAATATTTACTGCAGATTCCACTATATTTACTAGGTGTAATTTGTAAACATTTAGCTGCCGTTGCCCATTTTTTACAAAGAATTTCATCATTTAAAGGGAATCTGTGAAAAGAAATTAAACTACTTTTATCAAATCTGCTTTTACAGTTGTAGACTGAGCAATTATTAACCATATTTATTATTCTAAATAAAAAAAGAGTATTATTTTTAAAAATATATCTTTTTTGTTTTATAAATTCATACACACACGCACACACATTATCCCAAACTTTATCATACAAAATATCATTTGAATATATATATATATATATATATATATATATATATATATATATATATATATATATATATATATAATATATATATAAATATATATATATATATTTATATATATATATATATATATATATATATATATATATATATATATATATATATATATATATATATATATACGTATATATATATATGTATGTATGCATATATATATATATATATATATATATATATATATATATATATATATATATATATATATATATATATATATATATTCACATTATATTATATATGATATAATCTGGAACAACTCTAAATAAATTTTATGTCTCGGCATTCATATATAAATATTTAAAATAAATATACTTCTGATATTTTCCGAAGGTTCAAAATCTTTTTCCTTTAACCTAAAATTACCAGCTTAGCAGTTGTTTTTTATAATAGAAAATTAAAAGTAACTGACGTTACTTTTAACCTACATTTATAAAATTATCCAATACTAAAGCATTTCACAAAATCATTCCAATTTGACTAACTTTTTAAACATTTTCTAATTTAACTGACACAAATATTTTTTTGTTTTGTTTTATTTTTGCTATTCGTTTTTCCGTAAAAAATCTGTTAACCAATCAGATGCTGGTGGCAAAACGAGTTATTATCCAATCATATGCTGGTGGCAAAAAAAATTTGCTTCACTTTTTTTCGGAAGTTAGACATCTAGTTAATATATATCATTGTGCGTATCTGGGTTTTTTTTACGGCACCGATTTTAAAGACAAAAACTGTGACCTTTTTTTTCACAGCGTGCTCGAAGTCGGTGTGGTAATGATGTATTTATTTGTCTTTTTTTTTAGAATTTTATATCAGCTTAGACTTTATTAAAAAAGTAGAATGTTTTATGTTGAATAAATTATGGGTTTTTTTTACGTGTAATAAATTTTTCAGTTTTTTTTATTGCTATTTAAAATTGTGTTCCTGTTTTGGCACTGCATTGATATTGAAGGCATGTTGGTACATATTTGAAATTTTCCAGTCAACTGTATAGATCTATTTTCCATGTGCCTGTCAAATTTCATTAAAAAATATTCATGACCACATACCCTATTGTATATATATATAGCATAATATAGATATAGATACGCATAATTTAGCATAAATTAAAACTTCACTCGGAACACAGAATTTAAGTTTTTACATGAAGCATTCAAGTGTGACGATTGTGATTATTGTCATTCATAATTATCTAACGATGACAAATATCAAAAGTTCGTGGTTGTGCCTGCTGTGCGTCTATGCGGTTCTGCCCCAGAGGACAGTTTTTAGAAAGAATGCAATTTCATAGGTTGCTCATTAAGTTATGTCGATGTAAATAACGGTTTTTACTTGATGAAATAATGCTGATAACAAGTATGTTTAACACTAAAATCAAATATTGCTTAATCCTCAAAAAAAAGGTTTGGAGAAATATAATCTAAATATAATATTTTTATCAAAACAGACATTATTATGTACAACTTCCCAGAAACGCAACAGGCGTTCTTTTTGACATAATCGAAATGAAGGAAACTGATTTACCGACGCATGGTATGCTTTTTGCCATATTAGATAACATTTTTCAAAGGGAAATATTGAGAAACAGTTATGACTCTATATAATGTTTTGCCCCCACTTCCCCTACACAAAATATATTATTTGAAAAGAAAAATTAGTGCATTTTGAGCATGCTATGCTGGTATTAAAGTAAAAAATGATGATGTCAGTATTTTAAAAATTAATTTTTATAATTTTATAATTTGTAAACTTTAAACTATATTTTTACAAAATATTATATGAATCGCGTCATTTTTCGCTAAATTATCACAACTTATTGACAGCAAGTCGTACGGGTTTAGTTTTTTTAAAAAAAAAATCTACAAAGTGAGGTCAACAATAATATTTATAATTTTTTTGCCCAAAATGAATTTTCGTGGATTTTGGATATGAATGATACCAAATTCATTTATATCCAAATTTTGTCCAGGTTAGCCCTTTTTTAGACTTATTTTGACTAGGCTAAAAGTTCAAGGTTTGACCGTCTTCTAATTTTACGCTAATAATTAAAAATGTTAAAATAGTTGTCTATAAAGCCAAAAAGTAACTCATACCTAAATAGCTATAAAAATTTGTGCCCGAATTTTTTCTGAAAAATTTATTAAATGGCATAAAACACCTACTTTAAATTGTAAATTTTTCTCATAAAATTTACAAATTAACTTTAAATCTAGGGATATTTACTGTTCTATATAATTTTAAAATAGCATGCAATTCTCAGTGGTGTAGAAATGCTATAACCATCACAAATGGTTTTTAAACTATTAAAAATTGAGGGACCTACAACACCTATACCTATAAGTTCAAAATAAATGTCTTTAAGGAAATCCTACAACGACATCAGAATTGAAATTCGTTCCTAAAAACAAAACTTGTTTTGGTACTACTCTCCCGTTAGTGAATAAATACAAAGTTGTTCTTCTCTTTGTTTCTATTAAAACAACGGAGACTTTTTTAGAAACGAACTGTCGAGAAGAAGTTTGTTCGCAAACAAAGGAAAACTAAATTTATCTTTTTTTATTAATGGATTATCATCAGCGGTACTAATATCCGGACAACGTCTCTTATGATAACCCATATTTAGCCTCAGCCTCGAGGTAAATTTTTGATGGTCTTACTTTAATCTCAAAAGCGCTGGTGTTGGTTATGAAAATTTCCATTTGTAATCCCAAATCTACATAATTATAATTGTATTTATCTGAACAAGGAAAACCATTATTTTTTCTGTCTTAGTTAAACGAAAGGAGCCACTTGATGTTTTATTTTTATGTTCATTACTTGTAATAGACTAAAAATAAAACTTCAAGCGGTTGGACACAGGGTACACAGTGTGCAGGAAAACAAAATAGTACAACGCCATTTTCTTTTGCATACTCTTACTCTGCCAAGTTTTTATGAATTTTAAGTCTATTAGGTGTGCGCGAAACTTGAAATTTCGAGTTCGAGTTTATTTATTACTAGAACTCAAATATTTAGTTAATCGAATATATTTCGATTTTCGAACCTTAGTTCGATATTTAGAAAATTGCTGTAAAATGCTATTAAAATATTATTAAAATACTTTAAAAGAGCCTGCCATCCTATTGTTTTTCTGTAGACATATTGTCTTTTCGCGCACTGGATTCCTATATATCTCTTTGTTTGATATATTTAGCTGTTGATTTTCATATGCGATCATTGGAGAATAAACCGTTTGCGGTTGTCACATACGGGCGAAGCAATATTAGAATCTCTAGAGAAGTCAATTGAAGATTGATGGTTACCTAGAACAGTAGTAATATATGTTCTTCGAGACAATCGTAGTAACATGAGAGCAGCCGTGAACATGTGCCAAAACTTTATGGAATTACCTTGCCTTGCTTATATGCTTCAATTATCAGTTAACTATACAGTATCCAAAATTGAAGACATGAATAATATGATAACGAAAGGTAAAAAAATCATCTCACACTAACATCATAATATTCAATCATCTCAATTGTTGTATGCACAACAAAGACAATTAAAAAGAGATGTACGTGGGCTTTTAATGAGTGTATGAAAGCGTTGGAATCTCAACTATTACATGATTTAACACCTTATAGAAGAGAAAGTGCCTTTATCAGCCAAAATCGCATTAACTAGCAAGGTGGAGAATCTCACTGAGAGTTATGTAATGATTTTAGCTCTTTTTGAACAGGCTAGAAAAGAGCTATGTGATGAAAGCTGCCCAACGTTATCCATGAAAATACCAGCTCAGCATGGATTACACAAGAAATTACAATTTTTCATCAGTGACATTGCAAATAGAAGCTCTAGAACTTTACTGGTGCGAAAACTTGCAGAGTCTTTAGAACAAAAATAATCGTTTGATCCGAAATGATCGTTTTATTAACAAAAAAAAAATATCAAGAAAGTCCCAGATGGCATCAGATTAGTCCAGAAGTCTAAGTATCCTGCACAGGTGATGGCTTTATGACAATTTTCTCTTCAGAATTAAGCATTGGCATTACCACACTGGCGATAAAAATGCGTAAAAATGCGTAAATCTGCGTAAATTTGCGTAAAATGCATAAAAATGCGTAATTACCGCGGTAATTTTGCGTAAGTTCATCTTTTTGATGAAGTACAAGTGTATCCAAGTAACTTCTAGCCAGACCAGCTAGCAAAGGTAACTCATATTTATTTTGCTTCCACCATTCCAAAGCATCCACATTCCTTTCAGGTAAGGCTATTGTCTGATACTTTTCACATTTAAGCATCAAGGTTGGCTTGAGCTTTGATTGACTTGCCTGTGAAGTCCCAGGATGCTGCGCTGAAACCTGCCTCCTGTCTTTCAAAAACTCAAAGTCCACTGGATCCATAGCTTTGTCAAGGTCTGATATTTCTTGCGAAGTATGATCATCAGCCAATGATTCATAGAACTAGATAGTGGTTGGATGATTGTCAACTAATTTCTTGAAGGCAGCTTCCCTCCCTTCCTTACTGTTTGTTACATTTTTGAGTTTATATCCTCTATAATATCGGTATAGAAGTGAACCCACTTTATAATATTTGACTCCAAAAAACCAGCAAACTGAATTCTTCAGAAGCCTTGGTTAAAGTAATTAGTCCAGAAATCATTTTTCCCTACACCAAAGCACCTTTCAGAAAATCTTCTGGGAGAGGAAGAGAGCTGGGTAAAAGTACCATATTAACTAATACTCGAGAAAAGACAGTAATTGAGCACAAAAATATTGATATGGGTATAAAAAGTGAATTGGAAGATAAAATTTTAGAGGACGACAGTAATTTTTTAAGCAGGCTGTAAAGTTTATTTCTGAAGTTATTAAAAAAGTCTATTATTTGCAGAGTTGGTATGGTTAAGCAATAAGAAAGCAAAAAAGTTAAATGTCAAGACAACTCAAAAGATTTTTTGTCTAAAAAGAATAGTGGTATGTAAATATTTGTGTTTATATTGGCGTCATGTTTATATATGTTTATATTTATTTAGCTTTGGTATCAATCAAATTTATATGAATAATATTTTAATACCTTAATCAGAATTTTATAGAGAGCATATCAGAGATGATTTTTCCTCTTCAAACATCCTGCATAAACTTAAAATAAAATAAATTTTTTTTACGCATCCTATTTTAATTATAATGTATATTATAAAAGTTAGTAATTAAAAAAAGTTATTAATTATAAAGATATTCAATTATAACGATTATTAATTATAAAAATCATTAATTATAAAGATCTTTAATTATAAAGATATTCAAATTAACAATGACTTACGATATGTATTCTGTTTTGGAGAAAAGAGAATACCTATTACAAGTCATTTTTAATTTTGATGGGAAATAAAAATAACAACAACAATACAATACCCAAACAAGCTCTCTACTAAAATGATGCAGTGTTTATATTGGTAATAAATACGTTTACATACTATCAACATTTATATGCTATCAACTTCTTTAATGGTGATTTTTTCGCTTTCAAGTAAAGCCATAAAAAATCCACTAAAAATATCATTATGTTATTTTGACTTTTTTTTCAAATTTCGTTGATTCGAGTCAACGGAGGCTTGTGTGACAAAAAGGCAAATCATCTTCTATGCTGTTTAAACTGTTCAATGGGTCTTAATTCTTTTTTTTTTTTAGTACTTTGCATACGATTCTTTTAAACTTTAGGTCCAATATAGTTAGAATTTTATACATTTAATTTATTGGAAAATGCTGCTGCATTTTATTAATTAAATGTGCCTTAATGCCTTTTTTGATCATTATCTATACCAATGTATAAAGAGCATTCTTTGTCTGAAAAGAATGCTCTATATACATTGGTAATAGATAATGAAAGATGTTTTAGTAAAAAAAAATCACATGGTGTGAACTAGAAAGATGTCATTAGACACCTTCAAAAATGTCTCGTTTCATCAAACAATTTGCTCTAAAGTATCTTAATCCCTTGATCACAAAATTATATGTATGTATGTATGTATGTATGTATGTATGTATGTATGTATGTATGTATGTATGTATGTATGTATGTATGTATGTATGTATGTATGTATGTATGTATGTATGTATGTATGTATGTATGTATGTATGTATGTATGTATGTATGTATGTATGTATGTATGTATGTATGTATGTATGTATGTATGTATGTATGTATGTATGTATGTATGTATGTATGTATGTATGTATGTATGTATGTATGTATGTATGTATGTATGTATGTATGTATGTATGTATGTATGTATGTACATCATTGCTTGCGTTGATAGAGCTAACGATTTTCCATGCTCTAAGATTTTCTAATCAGATTTAAAATTTCCTCAGCTATAGTAAATTAAAAATCTTAAAGTACACTGTGTCAAAAAAGTTTTCATCCACCTGTCCTGTTCATTTTTCAGACGCGATAACTTTTTATTGAACAAAGATATAAGTAGGCCTGTAAATCGAGCCGAACGAGCCAAGCTTGCCATGGCTCGGCTTGGCTCGTTTACATGTTAAGAGTGTTCAGGCTCGGCTCGAGCTCGTTTTGAACATGAGATTCTTTGTTCGAGCTCGGCTCGTTAAGCATTAGTATTGTTTGGGCTCAGCTCGTTTTACATTTTGCTTGAGCTCGACTGGTTTAAAACTTGAAATAATTATTGTAACCTGTTAGTTTAAAGCTCGTTTAGTAAAAAAAATTGTTCGTTAAAGGCTCGTCTGTAAATAATGCAAGTCTAAATCAACAAACGACATAAACAATCCTACAGTCTATTAAACATGCAAATAAACAACATAATGAAATAAGATCCCACAAATCTAATAGTTCAAAATAAAAGTTAAGTCTAATAGTTCAATGTTCAAACTTAATGTTCAAAGTTCAAACATAATGTAAACTCTCACAAACATAATAATTCCTATTAAACACTGCACTCTAATAGTTCAAATTACATTTTCACAAATATAAGTATTGCTCTCATTGCATTGGATGAAACAAGATAAAAAGCCTTCCTCTAATTCTCTTGAAGTTGAACCTCAAAAGTGCGCTGAAAATCGGAAATTTTACAACAAACTTGCATGAGAATGAATCTAGATAATTAAATATAAAAAATAATTGGAATTTGAAAGGAGATATCGTGCTACATAAAAACATAATTAGAACCTTATTTGTTTACTTTTTCATATAGTAGAATTAAGAACCGTTGGAATAACAACATTCAAATTTCCTTCTTCAAGATCAACCTACAAAATTAGTTGATATTAAAACTTGAATTAAAAAAGATATCATAAAAATGACTAAGAGAATAACATTACCTTTTCTCTTGACTATCATTTTTCAACCAACTTGCACAACAAACCAAAGCTTCCACTGTTTCAGGTGATAATGAACTTCTCAATGAATAAAGGACTCGACCTCCTGCGCTAAATGCAGATTCTGAAGCAACTGATGTTTGGAATTGAAAGTATTTCTCGTGCCATCATTGACAGGATTGGTTTATTAATGCTATGCACCTTCCACCAACCTAGTACATCAAAAGTAAAGTGGGTTGACGGTTCACATTTGAAACGCTTTTCCTCAAGATAAAGTTCCAACTTAGTCTTTTCAGCTACTGAATTTGTGTCGCAAAACTGCTCAAAGTCAATAACTTGCTGCAACTACTACAGAAAGCGTGTTCTGGCGCATTGATACTTTTCCCATACTTAAGGATGCACAAATTGATGTGTGTTCAAAGACATGGATATGAAGCATGTTAAGAATTAATAAAACTTCTTGCCGTCTTTTTAATTCAGAAATGTATATTTTTCTTACCTTTTTATTCAATTTTCTTACCTTGTTTTGTAGTGGCCAATGGCGAAGGTGTGAATTCCGTCATCTAAGATAATTCTTTTGTCGTCGTTAGCGCTGAGTGCGACTTTGTTAATTTCTTCAGTGTAGATATCGTGAAGATGAGATCGGAAAACGTTCATGGTTGCATGTTTTTCATTTCCACTCATTAAGCAGTCGTAGAAATCTTTGTGATTGATCTTATTTTTAACCACGTTCTTTTTCATCCCTTTGCATTTTTTATGTTCTTCTTTAGAGATCTTGTAAGAGTAAAGCTTAGGTCGAAGGCCGACAAATTGTATGATTTGCTTGCCACCGACTTCGTCTTTGAACATGCCGATGGTTTTGTTATTTAAGCCTACTTCAAACCTAGCGTTTTCAATAGCAGGATGGTTATTAGGAAAGTTGCTTGTGTCAAACATGTTTTTAAGATCGTTAGCAATGTTTTTGAAAAAATCTTCCGTTTGAATTTCATAAAAGAGCGAGTCAGTGTCAGTCATGAGCAGCTTGGCTTTATCGTCGTATTTAGGTTTAATGTATCCGTAATGGAACTCAAACATTAAAATTTTGCTGATGTCGAGGATGCTCATCCCTAAGTAAACAGGTTTATCGTAAAGGCATTTTGTTTTTTCCATGTGAACCGCGATTAAGTTTTCATCAAAAATGGTGTTTCGTTTATAGCGAGGAACTTTGGACAATTTTAAGGCTTCTTTTTTTGTGGTGATCAGTCTGACATCAACGCTTTAGGATATTTTCCATGGTTTTTCCAAAGACGGAGTTGTTCATGAGTTTGAAAAATTCTTTATCAGATTCGTTTTGAGCGTCTTTTCTCTCATTGGTGTTGAGATCGATGTATTCTTTCATGAAAGGTTCTTCTCTAAAGGTGATTCCTTGATGAATTTTGGTGATGACCAAGCCTAATCGTTCATAGAGTTTAAGGTTTTCATGATGAACGACGTATTTTACTTTATTGTTTAAATTAGGAACGAGTTTGTCTACTTTTCCAATGGTTAATCTTTCAGGAGCCAAAGGGTAATCGTTGTGTTTGTCGTGAAGGTGATCAGGGTAATCTAAATCGACTTCAAGAATGCATGGCATACGACGCCAATTTTGAAGATCAGTCATCCATTTGAATCCTCCAACGGGAAGAGGTTTGCTCATAGCCCATCCGTACAAATTGTTGGCGTCTAAATACTGGAGGAATTTTGAGGGCTGTGAAGGGTCATAGTCTTGCATGTATTTGTTATTGGCATTTCCAAGTCGGTTCGAGATCATGCTAATCCCACCGCGTATTCCTTTTCGGATCATGTTGAGCATGTCAATATCGGTTAACAATTCCAATTTAATTTTAGTTTTCTTTAACATGGCATCCCAAGCTAATCCAGGAGAGGTGTAATACCAGGCGGGATCAAGACCGTAACATTTCATGCACACGTCTCTAAAATTTTCAAAGGCATCAGCTAGAATCAGCAAATCAGACTTGTTGTATAGCTTGTGGTAATCTTTAAACGTTTTGCATCCAAATTCTTTATAAACGTTTTGCGCATGCGCGTAGTCTTCCTCTTTTGCTGGCTCATCGTCCAGTTTTGAATAAAAGGCTTCTTTGGACGGCAATTGCGTTTTGGAAAACTTTTTAACCGAGTCGACCCATTCATAAGGGTAAATGCCTTTTTTTCTTATCAAGTTGAACTGTTTCTCTTCAGGAAAATATTTTCTAACGTTTTTGCATTGGTCGTCGTTTAGATTTTTAGCCAGTTTTTCTAATTTGTCAGGCATGAACCTGGTGGTGTCAATAAACCTTATTTCTTTCCAAACTCCTTGAAGTTTACCTTTCTTATTAATAAAGTCTCTCACTTTGATTTTTTTTGAGAAGCTGATGTAATTTTCTTCGTTGTTGGGTATGCAATTGAGCTTTCCTCCTAATCTCTTGATGAATAAATGACAGTCATAACCAGACAAGTTATGAAAGGTAACGGGAATAAATTTTGGAATTTTATAATCCAAGTTGCATTTGTTATGAGCAGCACCACGGTTCTTTCCAGTCAAATGACAGTGGTCCCATACTTTGTCACCGTTAAGATCTTTATTGCAAATGTGGCATTTTGTTGCAGCTTTAAACTTCTTCTTGTCCTCATCAGTCCCTGGTTTCTTTTCCTTCCATTGTTCTTGTAGTAAATCGCTATCGCTCCAAATCTTTTTAAGGTTTTCTTCAAGCATAGTGATAAACTTTTTAGCCACGTCATCATCATCGCTTTCAGCTGTGTACGTTTTAAGCTTTCCCTTGTAAATGGTTTCGTCGAAGCATTTGATATAATAGACGATGGAACATGCTTTTGGTATTGTTTGGTGTACGACTCTTTATTATTATATTCAGTGTTGTCATCGATGGGTTTGATGAAACTTTCAAAGTCGGCGTAGACCATAAACGGATGTCTCATGGTCTTATTAAAGTTTTTAAACTCAAGGATTGTTCCTTCTTTAGGAAGATCGATTCTCATTGGAGCGTTATCATAGCAGTCTTCTCGATGAATTTGGAGCTTTTCTTCTTGGTCGAAACCTTGCATGCACCTTCTGCAAAAATGTAGTTTTCTTTTACCTTTTGATGCTGAAGAACCGGCAAACCGACTGAAATTTTTAATGAGACAATAATGGTTGTTTTCTTCGTTTGAAATATACAACAAATCAACACAGTGCTTTCAATCCATAAAATCAGATACTCGCAAAGGTTGAGGTGCTTTTTCTTCATACTCATAGACGTTGATGCTTATGGTTGGATTATTCACTTCAAACTTGTCGATTTTATGGTAATCAACAGGAAATTTTATTCCATTCCAATCGATCTCTTCTGATTTTATAATCAAGTCATCATCAATTCTTTCGTTGTCTCTATTTTTCAGATTCAACGCTCTGGTGACGCACCACTTGAAACATTCATTGTCGTTGTTTTCCATGTTGATGATTGCCTTTTTGTTTTTCAACTTGGGAGGTAGCTCCATGTAGGAAGAACCGCTGAGAGGTCTGTAGTCGATAAAATTTATATCCATTTTTAAAATTTTAGACATGAAGGCATTGGATCCCAACTTGTTGTATTTGACACTATTTTCCAAGATTTTTTCTTCCATTTGTCTTATCAACTCTCTTACGTCTGTAGCTGCTAGAATAATTTCCGAGTTGGATGAAAAGCTAGCCGTTCGAGTAACTTCCTCACCAGTCAAGATGCTTACAGATTTCATTTCACAGGTTAAAATAATCCTTACCTTTGTGTTCCTTTCTCCTTCCATGGTTTGAATGGCAGACTCTCTCACCCTATTAAAAAAGGATTCAAGGTCTTGGTATTGTGAAGACGGAGTGTAAGAAAATTGTCTAACAGAGCGCTCTGCTGAATGCTCAGTCATATTAAACTTTATTGTAAAAGGTCTTGGAGCATCAAATACAACACCTTTGAGAGACTTGATCGTTTTTTCCACTCCGCTTTTTACGCTGCTTACTGTTTTCTTCACCGTAGTTGGAACGTAGGGATCAATGGCAGTGAGCACTTGGTTAAAATCGTTGGAGACAAATGTCACAATTCTTGAAAGCCATCTTGGTGCAGGAACAGGTTTTGGAGCAATGACGTTTGTTGAATCAACAACAGGTGTGTCAAGGATAGATGGTTCAGTTCTTGTCACTCGATTTTGCAATAGAGCAGGCCCGAATGAAATCAAGTCATTGGAAACTGGACGAGGCAACGGTCTTGCCTCAGTCGTCCGTCTACGAGCTACATGTTGAGGAGCAGGACCATACCCAATGATGGGCTTTGTATTTTGTAGATTCTCCGAATCATTGGAAAATCTATGATTTTGTATAGCTTTAATGAGCTCGGCTTTTCTCATTTCTGAGATGCCTTTGACACCTCGGTCATTAGCCATCTCTTTTAACGCTTTCATATTTAGTTTGTCCATTTTATATAGGAGAAAAAAAATCTTTAACCCATTTCAATTTCTGCCGTGATCAAAAATTTTAATTCAGCAAATTAAAATTTCATTGCGACTTAATCACTTTTATTTGATAACCATGTTTATTGTCAAAGTATTTCCAGTAGTGACCCGTTTCTTTTCTTAATTGGTAATGAGACTTGTATTCAGTCACCTCACCTGTCTCCACATGGGTAATTTTATAAGTGAAGGGATGGTTTCTAATTTCAACAAGCCTTGCCCATTTAGGATCGACAGGCTTTTTCTCCTTTTTTTCATGCTTTCTTGGCCTTCCCACAGGTTTTCTTTCTTTCACCTTTTTCATAAATTCTTCTTTATCGAGCAAATTGTTTTCATACGCGATCAGTGTCAAAGCCAACAAATTGTTTGATGTTTTGTTAACACCATTTTCCCTCAACAACTCTTTCAATTCCTTTTTTTTGTAATGCATTTTTATTACTGAAAGATTTTATTCTTCTTAATTCAATTTTTTTCGATTCTTTGAAAAGAATTACCATTGACATGGACAGTTAGAATTGCAAAACATATGTTCGCAATCTATATATGAAGATCTACGTTTTGGAGTATCTTTCTTAACAACAGGTGGTTCTTCAGATGATGCTTTCAAAACAACAAGTGGTTCTTCAACATATTCAATAATTAGCTTGTCGCCCAATTCATCAAATACAATTGTTTCGTCAATAACCTCCATCTTTTTTAAATGCTGTAAATTATTTTACTCGAATTCAATTTTTTTTCAATTCTTTAAAAAGAATCAAAAAAGGATCTTAAAAAGGATAATTGGCAAAAATTTCGCTTATTGAGTCGTATACATGCGCTTGACCCATTTCATCAAATCTAATTGTATACTTTCTTCCCCACTCGTCATGTGCAGTAAATTCGCATCCAGCAGCATGATTTTCTTTGTCTTCATCAAACAGATGTGCACGACCCATTTCATCAAATTCAATCACATACTTTCTTTCCATCTTTTTTAATCGTTGTCATTGATATTAATCGAGTTCAATTTTTTAGGATCTTTTAGATCCATGGAAATCTGCGATTTTTAGATTCTTTAAAAAGAATCAAAAAAAGGATCTCAAAAAGGGTGATTTTAAGGTCTTAGTTCATCCATTTCGAATAATAAAGTGGTGAAGTCGATTTGATTTTTCATCTCTTCTAGACGCTCAAAGTCACTCGTCAGCAGTTCCTCTTCACCAAAGAGTTGGATCATTCGGTAATGTTCTCCATCAAGGGCATGGACTATATCTCCTTCATAAACCTCATCATTAAACATTTCACTTTGTTTACCTAAGATATATTTTAGTTCATAAATATCGTGTTCAAAAAGCCTTTTAATTTTGCATATGTCTTTTTTACTCAAATGACTTTTCCCGATTTCCATAAGCAGCTGATTTCGGAGAGGGCTGAGGTCTTGAATCATTTCATGAATTGGCATGTAGTTCTTTTCAAACGCATCTTTCATCAACGGTCTTTTCAGTTTATTAAAAACTTTAAGTTCAAGCTTGTAAATTTTTTTAAGCATTTTTCCAGACTGTCTTAGCATGTCAATTGTGCTTTGCATTTTATCCATCTTTTTTAATCGCTGTCAATGATTTTACTCGAATTCAATTTTTTTTTCAGCAAATTTTTCACTTGAAAAAGATCTTAAAAAATCGCAGATTTTCCATGGTTTCAAAGAAACTAAGCAGCAGGAGCGCAATCAGATTCTTCCCACTCTTCTGCAATTAACTTTCTTTCCAGCAATCTTCCCATTTCTTCTGCCTCATCATCTGACGAATCATCTTCTTCAAACATCTTTTTTTAATCGCTGCAAATCTCGAGTTCAATTTTCAATTCTTCAAAAAGAATTAAAAATCACTTGTGATTTCCAATGATCATGAAATGATCTTAAAAATCTCAACAAACGTTTTAGGAATACTGACTTTCATACTCAAGAAAATCTTTTAATAGGTGTTTTTCTTTAACAGTGCTAATCACAATACCTTAGTGATTCAGAAGTGTCTTCATATAGTCATTTATACGCAGAGATATTCTCATAATGCGATTCGAATCTTCAGTTGACCTGTCCTTAATTAATTCTTTTAAATGAAGTTGGTCCGACTTTGGAAGCTTTCGAACGCTTCTTTGAAATTTACAAAAAACCGGATTTGAAGAGTTTTCATCAAGAGCTGTTAAAATTTCTTCTTTTGTAAAGCGATTCTCAACAACAACACATTTGCTTTGATTATTACCCATCTTTTTTAATCGCTGTCAATGATCTTACTCGAATTCAATTTTTTTCAGCAAATGGAAAATATTCGTATTTTTGAAGCATCGTGTCCATTTTCAGTTTTGCCGACATTTTTTTCTTTTCTTCCCAATCGCAGTCCAATTCAAGAATGCATTTGTCGATCGCTCTCAGCTTTTCTTGCTTGTTCAAATGAACCCACTCTCTGTTGCGCTCTTTGATTTTTTTCTCCATCCTCGAAAAACCATCCTCTTTTTCTTCCCACAACATTGCGTAAAGCTCGTCTCTTTTTTCGTCGCTGTACATTTCAGGAATTTTGAACGGGACATCCTTGAACGCAAGAGCCTCGAGCTGTCTTTTCTTTTTTGCATCAGGCTCTCTTTGGCTACACTCCAGAAAAAACGGGTGAAACGTCATTTTATTTAATGATCTCAATCTTAATTCCTTTTTCATCTATTTTTCCGTTTCGCTTCTCAAAATAATTGTTGCCGTGTCCAGTCTTTTTCATCGCTTTGTAAAGAGAGCAATATTCAATCACTTCTCCCGTTTCAGCATGAGTTATTTTTACAGTCACGGGATTCTTTCGGATCGAACGGAGCCTTTCATATTTGGAATCTATTGGCTTGACATCCTCCACCATCGCATTTTTGTCGATCAGATGGTTCTCCAGCGCAATCATCGCCAAACCCATTTTGCTTTTCGACGTTTTGGAAATGCCTTTTTCGATAAGTAAATTTTTCAAATCCTTTTTCGTATACATCCTTTTATTAAGGAATTATTTTTAGTAAATGACGTTCATTTTGTTGCCATCGGATTTGATGGTGAGCAGTTTGTCTGAAATGACAATCGCAAAGGCTTGAGTGTCTGCAGGAACGTTGGCGTTAAAGATGGCCTTAATTTGCACGTCCAACACGGTTGATTTTAACCTCTCAGCCTGCTTGCTCACGTCAAAACAGAAAAGAGGACAAATGTACCTGTAATTTTGAGATGTCAAATTGGGTTGAGCGAGTATTTCGGGTGCTCCAAAAATCTTGTGGAAAATCTTGCACGAGTCCCTGTAGATCCTTGAAAATTTGTTGTTGTTAAAGTCAACATCGTAATCCACAGCAGGATACCTTTCGCTGTTTAAGGTCACATACATGTTTTTCAAATTGCAGTGGTCAAAAACGGATGGATTTAAATCTTGACTACCGTCTTTATTGGTTTGGAATCCAACAATGATGTATCTCGGTCGTTCGCTAGCCGATCTTGCGCTCAGCCTCCAACTGAACGTATTAGACACTGGACTTTTTTCTAACTTTTTTCTTAATCTTTCTCTTCTCTCTTTTGCGATATCCTCCTCTTCTTTTTTACATTCATGAAAATACTCTTTCATTTCTGCTATTTGCAAAAGCTTATCACAGGTTCTTAAGATCCTTTGGATCTGTGGAAAATTCTCTGAATTTTTTAAGATCGCTTCGATTTTTAGATTCTTTGAATCCGTGGAAATTCTATGAATTTTTAGATCCTCAGACATTTTCATTTGTGCAGAAATTTATTTAGATCCATTTTGCATAATATTTTTTCATGGTTCAACTTAGGCGTAATAATAGGCTTGTCCGAGAAGAAGGTAAAAGCTTCCGGATTGTCCGACTTGCGCGTCGCCAGAGTTGAGCGTGACGACGAGTCTTCTACCGGCTGCGACACTGGGCATGGAGTCTGCTTCTCCGAAATTTCTGTAAAAGGAAATGGTGGTAGTGGACACGATGGAAGCATTGGATTGGTACAACAGCCCAGTCGATTTGTTGTTAAACGAGGTGATGTTTGATCCGTTCCACGACGACAAGTAAAAATCTTCTAATCCAGACGAGGAAAAGAAGCATATGCTGTGTCCGTCGTATCCAGGAAAGTAGGTGTAATTGTTGGTGTTGTAAGGAGTCCAAGGAGTGAGAACGGTCCCGTTTCCAGGAGGCAAATTCCCATCATACATTCTGACTCTGGATTCCCACCAGTTTCCAGAAGAGCCGATGATGTGAACTCTGATGTATTTGAGAAAGACTCCGTTTCCTTTTCCGTTGGTGTTCATCAAAACATATTCGCTGCCATACGTCGTGTTTAAATATCGAAACGATTTGCAGTACAGCTTGAAAAGAGGGATGGAGGCAGGAATGGAAGCAAGAGTGGAAATGAACGGTTGAATCCAATACGTGATGGCTGAGGCATTTTTGTTGACCAGTTGAATGGAGACGTCGTTTCTGAAAGGCATGTCCAACGTGAAATATCCTCCCAAAGAATTGGAGTTAAAAGCGTTGCATCCTTGCAAAGAGTTGACGTAAAACGATCCTCCGAGAGGGGAAAAAAGCAAATCAGTGGCAAGACCGGTAGCGTCCACTCCGATTCCGTCAGTCACTTCTATATAGTTCCCCACATTGATTTCTCCGTCTGTAAAGATTCGAATAAAAACTTGACCAGGAACATTTGTGCCAGAGGCGCTGTATAAAGCCAGCCACAGCCTTCTCAACACTCCAGATTTTCCGGAAAACGCAAACACAGGAGAATTGGTTAACACAGCGACCGTTTGAGACTTAAACCCCAAACTGGTAAAACTGGATCCTGGGACGACACTGGTCAAACTCGATTTTTGCAACAACAAGTCGACGTAACTTTTTGTCGTCCCATCTTGCGCGTTTGAAGGATCGAGCACATTGATCAGTTTGTGAGAATTCAAATCCAAGTCCGCGGTTCCCACAGTAGTTCCACCGGCGTGCGTGTCTACGTAATTTTTGGTGGCTGAATCTGAGGATAAAGTGGGCACGGCTAAATTGGTCAATTTGTGTGATGTCATGTTGACGACTGTGTACAAAATATTGTTGTATGCCACTTTTGTGTCCACATACGCTTTTGTCGCAGCATCGTGAGAAGTGGTCGGATCTTTCACATTGAGTAATTTGTGGTTGTTTAAATCCATGTCAGCGGTGATGGTGCTCGTTCCATCTGTTTTAACGCACATGCTTGAGCTGACGTCGACGTAATTTTTTGTGGCGGCGTCGTGAAGATTGGTCGGCTCGTTCAAGTTGATCGCTTTGTGAAAATTTAAATCCAAGTTCGCGGTTCCCACAGTAGTTCCTCCACCATGCGTGTCCACATAATTTTTGGTGGCAGCATCGTGCGAAGTGGTTGGTTCTGCCAGGTTTATGATTTTGTGAGAGTTAAAATCCAAATCTGCAATGATGGTGCTGTTTCCATCTGTCCTGACATACAGTTCGCTTGAAAGAGAGGTTGAATAAGGGTTGTATAAATAACGACCCAATTCTGATCTACCAAATTTGTCAATCATTTTTATATGTCTCGGATTTTATTTTTGGCTTCAGATCCAAAGGATCACCACAAGGTGTTAATAATGCTTTGAAAGTCAAGGCCTTCATCCCATTTTTTCAAGATGTTAAGACACAAGTGACCGCAATAAGAGGTATGACCAAACTGCACTTTTTCGCTGTTGTAATAAACAGGACTCTTCAGATAGTCAACCAGTTCAACAAGAGGAGGTTGAGCATATGAGTCAAAGCTATATTTTTTATCGCCGTCTTTGTACCAGCACACCCAATGAAATCCTCCAGTGCTTGAATCACCAGTGTTTGCAATGCCACATTCTTTTCTTCTCGGTTTTTTCGGCAATATGTCTCTTTCAAAAACACCTCGAAAGTTTTTTAATTTTAACTGTTTGGCAGCTTTTTCCAATTGAAAGTTGGTCAAAGCCTCATTTGGCAATTTTATTCCTTCGACGTTGATCATTTTTAAATTCGTGCAAAATTTAAAAATTTCCAGTGATCCAAAAGATCTTAAAAATTAGAAGCGTCGGCTCCGTTTTGCAACAGCAGTTTGACCACTTCATCATGGTTGCGATTAGATACCATGTCTAGCGGTGTTACTCGATGATCATTTTGCGCGTTCACATCAGCCCCGTGTTGCAACAACAATTTAACCACTTCAATGTGACCATTTAAACATGCCAAATGCAGCGACGTGCATTTTTCGAAAGTTTGCGCGTTCACATCGGCCCCGTTTTCCAACAACAATTTGGAGACTGCAAGATGACCTTTTTGAGCTGCTATGGTCAGTGGTTTCCACTTGCTGTTGCACTTTGTGTTAACGTCGGCTCCGTTTTGCAACAGCAATTTGACGACGGCAAGATGACCTTCGCGAGATGCAAAGTGTAACGGAGTCCATTTTTTGTCATCGAGCGCGTTCACATCGGCACCGTTTTCAATTAAAACTTTTACAGCCCCGGCACTACCGTTTTTAGATGCCAAATGAAGAGGCGTGCGTCGATTTTTGTCTCGCGCGTTGACGTCGGCTCCGTTTTGCAGGAGGAATTGGACAATTTCGACACAACCGTTTTGATTCTCCATCATTTTATATGAAAAAAGAATTTCTTTAAATCATTTTATTTTTCTTCATCAGACTCCATTTCACCTAAATCCAAATCACCCATAATGCTTTGAACCAAAACAGGAGCATTTTTAGTGATGAAGACTTCTGGAAGCTTGACTTGAATCGACTCTACCTGTGATCCAATGAAAACGCCTTCAATTTTTAAAGACGCAATGGCAAAACACCTTTGACGAATATACTCCAATGGATCTGCCTTTACCATCTTTTTGTTCTCCCTTTTACTAAACAAGGAAGTGATGTTCTTTTCTTTTCTATACAGCTCTCCGAAAAAAATGGAAGATGAACTTTCTGACTTTTTCTTAAAAATGGATAAATCCTCAGCCATTATTTTTTTTGTTCTTCCTCCTTTTTTCAACAAGGCTGTCTTAAGAATGACTTGCTCGCGAAGAAATTTTGTTAATTTTTCAGTCACCTCCATAAACTTTTCTTCTTCTGAACTCTTTTTATCGTCATGAGCAACAAAAGACATAGAATATCCCGTCAGCTCTTTTGTCTTTGGATCAAAACTCTCAAACACACCCAAAGAATACAAAATGGGGGTTCGTAAAATAAGTGGACCCTTTCCATTGTCATACTCGTAATACAAAGGAATCTTTTGATACTGAATAGGTCTTGTGGCTGCGTAAATCTCCCCAACTATTAATTTACTCTCGTCAAAATTCTCAATCGTCACGAAATTCTACTTTTTTAATGGAAAAGAAATTTTTTTAGATCCTTTTTGGATCCGACACTTTGACTTGCTTCTTGACTTTATTTATTTTTCTTCGAGCATATTCAAACATATCCTCCAACCGCATGCCACTTTTTTCAAAACGAATCCCTCCACACTTTATTTTCAACTCAAGTTCTTCACATCGACGAATAATGGTAAAATCTAAATCATTTTCAAAGCTGTAAATCTTGTAATGGTACTTTTCTTCATAAGGCGAATAATAATACGACTCCTCGTAATCCTCCGTCTTAAGGTACTCTTCTATAAAGGGCTCAAACAAAACCATCATCTTGCTCATTTTTTAATGGGCCTGAAATTTTTTTTCGGTAAGGAAATGACCAATGTCGCTCGAAAGCAAACTGATCAATTCTTTATTGTTTACCCACGAATTAAACGAGTCTGGATATCCCAACCATTTCACCAATGATCTGCTCTTGGTTTTGCGAACGATTTTTTCAATCCTGAATATATTCTGATGCGTCTTTTGCATCTCCTGCTCATAAAAAGTGCCTTGAATTTCTTCACCGTTAGCATCAGCGATTTTATACGTGGGAGGATCCGTATACTGAACTTTTGACACGTTAAAAACCTCCTCAGTCCATCTCGGTGTATACCCCTTTTCAAAATGAGACTTCTTTTTTGTAATCCGCACTTTGTCACCCATAGAAAATTTCGGTTTTGCTCTTTCTCTCTGTTTACCATTCAGGTTCATCCAGACCTTATTTTAATCTTTTCATCACTGGCTTCCGCTGGAGTCATTTTAATGGAAGAGTGCCTTGTGGAGTTGTAATTTTTCACCATCTTATCTAATACGTCAATATATTTATTGGTATTGTTGGCTGAAAAATATTTAAACATTCTCTCTTTCATCGTTCTGTTCCATCGCTCAACGACACAGCTTTTTTCCTCGTTTGCAGTGGAATACAATTGTACATCCAACGCTTTCACATGCTTGTTGTAAAATTCTTTTCCTTTATCCACCCACAATTTGACGCATTTTCTTTTTTCAAAAATCTTTTTTAGCGCTTCAGCTACTTCAAAGCCTGTTTTGCTTTTTAACAGAACGATCCATCCATACTTTGAAAACACATCAATCACCATGAGCAAATATTTTACGCCGTTGTTGAATTTTGAAAACGATTGCATGTCCACCAAATCTGCAGCCCATATCTCATCCATGTCGTTCACAATCACCCTTCTTCTTTTAAAATGACGAATAACCGGTTTATGAAGCTCCTCTGCAAGCTGATCCGTCCATTTCAGAGGCATTTTTTTTTTAGATTTTTCAGATCTTACACCCAATCCAAATTTAGCTTTGGCTTTAATCACCGGCGTAAAAAGCTTTCTCCCGTTAATCTCTCTTTGAGTGAGGTTTGGAATGGAGTTCATCTCCTCAAGCATCATTTGATCTGCCACATTCCTGTTTTGTCGGTCATTGAAATATTTATAAGCCAAATCATGGTGATACGCTGCATTGTCCACTCTGTCTACTGGCTTGCTCCAATCTTGATACATGTCCGTAGAAGTCAACCCCTTATCCAGGTTTGTGCCAGGCCCTGCAAAGTTCATCCCAGGAATGTGCATTTCCCCTGGAAATTTTGCCCATGGAAGCTTGATTTTGTTAGACAGCTTATTGATTGATTCCACCAAATCACCTCCTTTTGTTTCTTTAGCAATAAACTTACATTTGGTCGTTCCGCAAGAGTCACAAGTTCCTTTCAACATAGGTCTGTTGTTTTTTGTCATCTCCTTTTTCAAGTGAATGGTTTCAGTTTTCCTTTTGCATTTAACGCAGTACATTTTAAATACAAGAAAAATATTTTTTTAACTGTAAAAAATGGAAGTCATTGATTTGTCATGGAATATCGGAAAAACCAAAAGATACAACAACAAGCTTTTGCCAAAAAGCATTCGAGGAATCATCGTCGGAAAGTCCGGTTGCGGAAAAACAACCTTGCTGCTCAATTTACTGCTTAGACCTGGATGGCTGGATTATAACCACTTGCAAGTCTTTGGCAAATCCCTTTTCCAACCCGAATACAAAATACTCAAAAAAGCCTTTGAGAAGAAACTACCAAAAGAACTCATTCTCCAATTATTCAACATTCAAAGCCAAATTGAAAAGCTAAACTCCAGTCCTGAAGCCGTCATTGAAGAAATATCCAAGGAATGGAACGGAGAAACAGACATGGAATGCCAATTTTTCGAAAATGAAGAAGACGTGCCTGAACCGAATTCCTTAGACTCAACCAAAAACAATTTGATGATCTTTGACGACTTGCAACTCACCAAACAAAACAAATGCGAAAAATATTACATTCGAGGAAGACACTCCAAGGTGGACTGCTTTTACCTCGCTCAAAATTATTTCCTGCTCCCCAGACAAACCATCCGAGAAAATGCCAACTTTATTTGCCTCTTTCCTCAAGACGATAAAAACATCAACCACATTTATCAAGATCACGTTTCAAGCGACATGAAAAAAGAAGAATTTAAAAAGTTTTGCAAGTACTGCTGGTCTCAGCCCCATGGATTTGCCGTCATTGATCTATCCTCCAAAAAAGACCATGGAAAATACAGAAACGAGTTGGACGATTTTTATTTTCCAAACGTATAAAAAACATGTCTGGATTCTATTTGCTTACCAAATCTAAAAAAGATCTTCCCACCGTATCAAACAGCTCCATCAAAACATACTTTGAAAGAACTATCGAGCTGGATTTAAACAAGCAGTATGAAATGGCACTTGTAGGACTCGAAACCTATCGAAGCTACCCCAACATCACCTCTAAAAGTAACGTTTTTAGATACAGTCCAAACGCTGGATCGAACAGTTACACCATCTACATTCAAGAAGGATCCTACGAAATTAACCAGCTCAACGATTACCTTCAAAATGAAATGCAAAAACAAACAGGAAACTTGTATAGAGTAGACGGAGTCGTCATTACAGCAAAAGAGTCTTCGCTAAAAGCCGTATTGACTTTTGGAAAGCCTACAGCAACGACAAGATACTGGGTTGATTTTAACGTTAATAACAGCATAGGCTCTCTCCTCGGATTCGACAAAAACGAATACACCTACGTTGAAAAAAAGGAAGACCCTGTTGACCCTAATAAAGTCACAAGCGTCATCAGCACTTACGAGTCTGAAAACATCGTAAGAATTGAAGAAACTGCAGTGATCCGAGTCACTAACGACATTATCGCCTCGTCTTATTTAGACGGAAAATCAACAAACGACATTTACTCCTTTTACCCACAAGTTGAACCCGGAACCAAAATTGTTGAAAAACCTTTTCACCTCATCTACCTTCCCATCGTTGTCAGCAAAATTTCAAGAATGGAAACACAAATCGTTGATCAAGATGATCATTTGATCGATTTTAGAGGAGAAGACATCATTGTCAGATACCACATAAGAGAAAGAATCTCATCCACTCTACACGATCTTTTCTCCGGAAGCGCTTTCAGTCGATAACACGAAAAAAAATTTTCCTTTTCTATTAAAAATGTATCAAAAGATCAGTCTCAACATTTCGAAAGGACAAGCTGACAAAATTAAAAAAGCGTTACATGATAAAACTGCAACCAGCATAAAACTCACTCATCAAGACTTAAACGGTGAACATGTTCTTGCTGTCACTCAAACCCAACTCAACAAAATTGCAAAAGCATATAAAGCTGGAAAAGGTGTCACCCTCAAACTCAGCAAAAAACAACTCATGCACAACGCAAAAGTAGAAGGCCGATTCATCGGTGCCCTTTTACCTTTACTAGGGATGATCGGAAGCACCATCGCTACAAAAGTCGTTCCTGCTCTTGCCACTGGACTACTCTCTGGTGTTGGAACCTCTGCCGGTTCTGCCATGGTAGACAAAATCGCTGGACGCGGTATCGTTTACTTAAGAAAAGACGGAAAAGGACTAAAAATATCCAGATTAGGATCCGGCATATACCTAAACCATTGGGATGGAAACACTCAAGGCGATGGGCTCTACATTAAAAATTTGAAGAACTTCCAGGATTCTAAAGAATCTAAAAATAAAAAAGCATACGATCGTAATGGCTCTGGAGAAGAAGAACAATTCTCCGGCCTTGGTTTACTTCTCGGTCCCAATTCACCCTTCAATAGCATACCCATTTTAGGCTCCATTTTGTAAAAGATTTTCCACGGTTTCGAAGAAACTAAGCGGTTTCAAAGAAAATACACTTTTATCATTCCTATTTCTCCTTCAGACGAAATCATTAACGTCTCTCCCACATACACATCCAACACGCTCGAAAAAGAAACGATTTTTGAAACCCGATACAACTGATCAGACTTACGCACCAGATCCAATTTCTTATCATCACTCTCTTCTCTAAACTTAAAACTCACTAAAAACACCGCTTGTCTCCATTGAAAATATCAACACACCTTTCTCTAAACACACTCTAAATTCCGATGTCGGCTTTACCATCTTACACATTTCGCTAAACCTACTAGCCGAAACTCTTCTCTTTGAACAAAAAGAATAGCGCTCACTCAAACTCACGTTTTGAACGCTTTCCGTCGCCACCTTAATATTATACGCAAACTGGTCTAAAGTTCTCACGGCAATTTCTAAACTTCCCGCACTCAAAATCGACAAAGTCAACTCGCTTCCATTTTTCACCGTTTTAAACACCTTGCTCACATAACTCTCAACACCTACATGCAACGATTCCTCAAATTCAAACACGTACTCATCAAAACGATCCGCAAAAAGATCCACTTCAAACATTAAATTTATCGTTGTTTTTGTTCTCACACTTATCCCTTCTTTACTTATTCGCAAACACACCATCCTCATATTTTTGAACAAAAGATCAAACAACGCTTTCACTTCACCTACATTCTTTGTTCGCGCTATAAACATTTTTTTAAGAAGATATTATTTTTAAATCATTGCACATGTTAAGAAAATTGAATAAAAAGGTAAGAAAAATATACATTTCTGAATTAAAAAGACGGCAAGAAGTTTTATTAATTCTTAACATGCTTCATATCCATGTCTCAGAACACACATCAATTTGTGCATCCTTAAGTATGGGAAAAGTATCAATGCGCCAGAACCCGCTTTCTGTAGTAGTGCTGCAAATTTGAGGAAAATTGTTTTTTATCCTTAATGGTTGTATCTTTTGATCCCGTTGTCTCACTTTCACTAACATACGTTTGGTACAACTCTTTGAGCACTTCCATAACCTTCTTGAGATGATCTTGACTATCTACAACATTATACAGTTGAGGAAAAATGAACTTCAAAAACTCCATTTTGTAACGAGGATCCAAGACAGAAGTAATTGACATCGACATGTTGCAATCACTCTAATATTTGTCAAATTTAATAGACATAGTTGCTGCCATTTTCCTCATGTACTCATCATCACTTGCAAGATGTGTGTTCAACATGTGTTTCACACTCCAAACTTGAATAAGATATAAATTTGCTGTTGGATATTAGGTTCTTGAAAATAGCTTAGATGTTGTATTAAACACCGAAAAAAACTTGCATATTTTTTCAGCTTTAATCCAATCAGAAGGCATCCATTCGTAGGTAGCATCCCTTGCAGCATATTCTTTCAAAACAAGTTTAAATGGCAGAATATGCATCGTATAAGTGGAGTTCCAACGTGTTGCGACAGTCGCAACCCCTTGTTCGTTGGAACATCCATTTGCTTTGCAATTTGTCCAAATTTATATAAACAAGCAGGAGATTTCTTTAAATACTTCACTGTTTCTCTAATACTTTCAATAGCAAAAGCAATCTCTTTTATCCCATCTTGCACCAAAAGATTTAATATATGTGCAACACAACGAACATGAAATATATGAGATTTGAAATGGAGCTTATTTCGTGAAATTAAATTGTTTTTCAAGCAAGTAGCAGCTACATCATTTGAACTTGCATTGTCAACAGTTATTGATTGAACCTTTTCTTCTATTTCCCATTATTCCATACATTTGGCAATACAATCAGCAATAAGAACTCCAGTATGAGGGGGCTCTAATTCACAAAAGTTTAGGATAAAACTTTTTAATATCCAATCTTTATCAACAAATTGAATAGTGACACAAATATACCCAACTGTTTGATTTGAAGTCCAGTTATCTGAAGTTAAACACACCCTACTAACATTTTTCAACATGTTCTTTAACTTGTCCTTTTCAGTTTGATACACCTTGACACAATCAGATTTGAGGGTAACTCTTGACACCTTTTGGTACTTGTAATTCAAAGTCTTTGCAAAGATGTTAAACCACTTGCGTTCAATCATATTAAAGGGATATTTGTGTGCAATAAATATCTTAGCTTGTATCTCTCGAATTTTTTTTTGATCATAATTTAAAGAGAGTTCTTTAAGATTAACATCCAATCCAGTATTACCTTCTGGCAGAAAAGGTAATACCTTATTCTTCCCTCTAGTCCTCAGTGGTATGCATAAGCCTATGTGTCTTTTTAGTTGTGTTGTAGCTCCAGATTTTTGTTTTTGCCAAGACTGAAGACATCCTTTTCTCTCACCTTATAAGTTATTGTACCATTCTCATCAGTTTCAGACACCTCTTCAAAAGATTTCCAAACATCAGAAGTTTTTTTCATCTTTCTTCCATTAACAGTACTACTTGTATTCTCATCTTCCACGTCAATTAAATTGTTACCATATTCACTGATATTTTCACCATTCAAATCCTCAACATTATCTCCAGTTTGAACATTATCAACAACATCCATAATATTGAGCTTTTATCTACATTAATGAAAAATATGAAGTTAATTTCAATAAACTAAACATATAATGGAAGAACAGTAAAAAATATAAATAGCTAGCATCTATAACAAAAGAAAGGAGAGGTACCTGTTTCTGTTTGAACTTTCAATAGACAGTAGAAAAATCGTGAATAGTAAACTTCTGCAATACGAAGAATTCACTTTGAAAAACTTCGAAAAATTTTTCGAACCTCGAATTTCGCAGTTTAAAGATATGGACTTAAAGGCGAAAAATAGGGTCGAACCCGGACAAAAATGGTATAAATCTGAAACTTTGCACAGAGGAAGTAGACAGTCTCTGGATGAGCGTAAAAAAAAGCCCCGTTGATTGCGCTACGGGAACATCCCTTTTGGGGCAATTTGGGGTACAAAAAAGGGGCAATTTTGACAGCACCAAAATATCATAAACTTTATATCGTTGGATCGAAAATTTTATGCTGATCAATATTTATATAAGAACTATTACTTGAAAACAATTATTTTTTAAAAAGTGTAAAATCGTTAAAATGTTATATTTTTTGTTTTCAAAACATTATATAACTTTTGTCTGTGCGCAATTTTAAATGGAAAAAAATTAGTAAATAATATATTCTTTTAAAATAACTTTAAGACTTGAATGCAAATTTATTTAAAATTAGATGTCCGATATCTTACTTTTCTCAAAACAAATCATCAAATAAATTTCTCTCGTTTTCAATTTCATCACTTGAATCTTCTTCAATTTCAAAATCCTAAAAATGCAAAATATTTGTATTCCAAAAAAGAACAAAAATATTTAAAGAAGATTATGTGTATATTTAAAAAATAAAATTTACCGTTTTATTACTGCAGTCTTGCCCATGACAGCCACCGCAGTCATGCATTTTAATCCGTTTTTCCTGCAAGAACACATATTAGTTCCGCACATATTTCTTGACGAAGTTTTACAATCGCAGCGAATCACTTTTAATATATTGGGTGGTGCCACATCTTTGTCTGTTGGTATTGGAAGAAGACAACCATTATCTAACTTCCATCCCCATTCTTTAGGATCCAAGTTGAAAGATTCATCTAGCATTTTCCATTCAACAACTTGTAGGTGAACTCTAAGACCATGGAAATAAGCAGCACGGTCTGTGGGTGGTAACATTTCTGGCTTAATAATTCCTTCACAAACCACTGGTTTATATTTTAAATACCTAAGAAAAATACTATGAAAATATGACACTTAAAATCTAAATGAGTGACTTAAATCCACAAAATTATAACTAAACCTTCAAATACCAACCGCATTTTCCTTAACGAAGATTCTGCATTTCCACCATTCTCCAACTTCTTTTTTTGTTGCCCAGTAATCCAAAATAGTTTCAGATACTGATTGTATATTATTGGATTTTTGCAGTAATTTTAAAAAACTAGGTTTTCCTTTTCCCAGTATTGAAGATGTCGAGTCACATCCTGACCATGCGTGAACAAATAACAGATGTTCTTTAAAATCCGTTACTCGAGATTGAGCGTCTTTAATACTCCAGAGTTTTTTTTTTCTTTCTTGATAAAAAAAAATCTCATTTAATTCATCTTTCCAATGATACATTAGCATAACTGCTATATCAGTATCATCAGCAACAACAATGCATGGTGAAATTTCCTTTTCAACTTCCAACGATTTAGAGACAATTTTCGTGTCAGCATCCCCTTTGCAAATATATACTTCATATCCATCTCGTTTAAGGTAATCTGACAAAAGTAAAATTAATTGTGCCTTGTTGTGTGAATTCGATAGAAAACGCTCTTGTGAGTACGGAACCTGATTATTTTCTCTTATAACAAGATTTTGGGAAGAACCTTTGCATTTTCTTCTGATGTGTTCATTAGATTTAATTGAAGATTTTTTATCATAACCATCAAATATAGTATAAGTGGTGGCATAATTTTTTCTTATATAGCTGATGTAGGTCTCAACAATTTCTACAAACCTCATACCTTTGTTCCAAAGAACTCTGTGGAGTAAGGAACCTCCATCAAGGACATATTTGCACCAACTGACATTTGTACTTGCTTTAATTTCGTCGTCAGGAAGAATCACTTTGTACAAAGATGATTTGTTTGCTTTCAGCATTAGGTTACTTTTAAATAATGATTGTGGGAGATGAGTAAGCTCATAATCAAAATATAGTTCAACGTCATCCTCTCTTTCTGCAATTGCTGCAAGTCTATTAAAAAGGAGTGTTGGATCGACACAACAATCAGTTTGTTTGTCTAGTTTTACGCTATTGGTCAAAACATCTAAAGAAAAAAATGTATTTTTCTTTTTAAACTTTGCTTCATTGAACTTAAGGCCGTTGAGAAATGTTTGTAGACGAACACCTATGCTCTCAGCCTCGTCACAATTGACAAGATCTTCACTATTGACTGACACAAGACCCATAGATAATGAATATAGATTTCTATCAACAGTATTGAATGGATTTCTTACAGAAAACCAGTCATAAAACAACTCACAATGTTCATAATCACATACTAATCTTTTAATACACATTTCTTTATTGCTTTCCGTAACTCCGATGTCAAATCCAGATAATTTATGCATTGCTTCATGAACACTTGCAGAATAACAGATGCTCATTGTCCATAGGTTGCGTACATTTTCATCAAATCCTCTACCTCTAGTTAAACCACCATTGCATTTTTGTAATAGAACAGACCCTGATGCAAGACTGCATCAGGGTCTGTTCTATTACAAAAATGCAATGGTGGTTTAACTAGAGATTAGTTTAACAAATAAGTTTAGCATTTTTGAGATTGTTTGAAGATGCAAGTACCAGTTACAAATTCTCTCTGCAACTAAAAATTCCTTTATGATCCTAATATAATATATGTACAAGATCCAAAGTTTTTGCAGTGCGTGATTCATATGTCTTCTTTTCCGTATAGGTTAATATGGCATATTCAATATTTTTGAAAGCATCTGTATTACCAAGTCTGATTAACTCTTCCTCATTCATACCATTTTGCATTGCGATTTTATAAGTGCATTCAAGTCCGGATATATCTAGTTTTGATTCGTCAACTAAAATATCTATAATATGACTCATCAATGCACTCTGGACCAACATGTGACCTCTTAAAGCTCTTGCAACAGCTCTTCCTTTAAGCATATGTTTTACTGTATCTTCAGAGTAAACTTGTTCTAAAACTTCTTCCAGGCCAGTCCCTGCCATTAGTTTTCCAATGCTTCCGAGAAAGCTCATCATTGTGTTAAACCCTCCGAGTCGACATACTTTATTGAGGTTCTGATCTTTTACAACACCAAACGCTTTCTGCCATAATGGCTGATCAAACGTAATGCAGGGAGTAACTATTTTATATTTATTGGCTTCATCAATAATGAACAATAGTGTAGAATATATGCATGTTTCATCTGAAGAACTTAAGTCAATAATAGGTAAAAATTTTATGGATGCTTTTTCATAAACTGTTTTTGATTGTGATGTAGTATGCATCATATAACCTGACCAGTTTGGGCGAGGATTATTTCTTGAACTAAAAAACCATGCTACATGCCAAAGATCAAGATTCATTTCGGGCGCACGGAATACTTCAGATCCAATATCTTTTATTGGTTTAAAACTTACATTTAATAAATCCTGATAGCTTGATCCGTGATAAGGCGTTATTTTTAAAGACATATCAGATAAATTTTTAATAGACTTGTGTTTCAAACGTGTTATGCTTTCATAATTGCATTTAGAAGACGAACATATTGATATTAAACCCATTCCGTGAAACTTTCCCGTTCCGGTCAATGTTCGAATGTTGTGATCTACATTATCAGCGACCCAATGTAGGAATTTCGGCTCTTGTTCTTGCGCGGCATTTACTCTACTAACTGCAGCAGATAACTTGAACAACTTAACTTCATCGGAGGAAATTGAAAATCCAAACTTTTAAAGGTGATCCACAAGCCATTTTGTTCCAAAAGATTTATCGATATCTACTCCAATTCCAAATGGAATTGGTGCTATCTTGGTCGCGAAGCTTGAGCAATGCATTGTCCTAAACTAATTTGTCGAAGCTTAACTGAAATTAAATGGCTTAGAAATAGCTGTAAACTCTTTGGAACCCATTTGAGTCCATATTCAATATCACCCATATCCTTTAGTGACGGATATACAGATTTATCGACATTCATTTCTCTGATTTCGCTTTTAATTATACTTGCAGCAGCAGAAATAATATCATTTTTAGTGTGATCTTTCTTCTTTTAAAATTTTGATATAACAAAAGAAGCCATATCTCTGAAACAAACTAAATTAGATTGAGCAGAGAGTTCTCCAAAAAAAATATGATCACGATAATGTTCAAGTAATTTTCGTTTTAAAGATTTCTTCGAGTAACACGGATAACCATTACTAAGTTCTTTCATTTTAATGTGCACATCTGAAAGAGTATAAAGTTCGCAGTCAGTTTCTTCTTCTAACCAGAAACAGAGTTTCTCAAAATTTTCAAACATAATGAGATCTAATGGGCGTCCACGTTGGTTGTCGCTTTTAGTTTTAAGCCTGAAGTTGTTCATACACGAAATATGATAAATAGCTTTTTCCGCTACAAGATCATAACAAGATATCAAACGAGAATGTACAGCATTTCCCCAATCATCCTCTCGATTCAATGAACGTTCAATCATTTTTTTAATCAATGGTATCGTCTCAACTTTAGAAATCAGGGAATGTTTGTGATCTACCTTTTTAGTACAAAGAAAACATTTTGATTTCCAATCAAATGCCTCTTCAAATGAGGATCGTAGTTTCTTTCTTGGAACAGATAATGATTGATCTTTACGACTATCCACAAACTTTCTTCTGCAGCTATGATGGATTAGTACTGTTGTACTATTATGCGTGTTCTGTCGGAACTCGTCTCTAAGAAAACTAAAAATATGCTAAAATCTTTCTCAAATTATAGCTACGTTACAATTGAGTTTAGAATTAAAACTTAACCTAATTTTATGTTGTTTGAGTAATAAAATTGAAAAAAACAAAACAAAACATTGTTGATGTCAACTTTACTTGACCTCCCCCTCCCCAGTGTCACAATTGTCAAAAAAGTTCAGACCCAATTCCTCCCTATTTTGTTGACGTAAATAATGGGCAGCCCCTAATTTGAAATGATTCGAAAAATTAATGAACTATTAATTTAACTTAATTAGTTTAAGAAACTGCGCGAAAAATCTTTTTTATAAGATTGTATATTTAAACAAATTTTAACCTGCATAGTTCATTCATACTCCGTTCTTCGCTTAATCGAATCAATGTTTTGAGACCTTTTCCATATACTTTGACATAACTTTCTTTGTCAAACCCAAGCTTGCACAATACACAAACAGCATTCTTTTTTTTTTCAAGTGTAAAAACTTTTACTACACATAACGTTTAACTTGCAAGTTTTACTTTTCCATATAATAGTTTCAATATAATAAGATGCAACCTTTTTTCGGAGTAAAACTTAATTATCCACTCATACAAAATGTTTCATTGAAAACTTTTGTTATGAAAACAAAAGAAATGATTAAGTTTTTCCCAGTAAAAATTTTCTTTTGAAAACAAAAAATCGAATGAAGTTTTGCGCGGCATTCACTTTTAACACTTTTCAAATGTAAATAACTTAAAAAATAATTGTTTTCAAGTCATAGTTCTTATATAAATACTGATCAGCATAAAATTCTCGATTCAACGATATATAATTAATCATATTTTGGTGTTGTCAAAATTAGCCTACTTTTTGCCCCAAATGGGATGTTCCCGTAGCGCAATCAACGGGGCTTTTTTTTACGCTCATCCAGAGACTGTCTACTTCCTCTGTGCAAAGTTTCAGCTTTATACTATTTTTGTCCGGGTCAACTCGCAATTCTCTCCTACTACAAAATGGTCCTTATAATTGCGTATACAATCAAAGTATATCGAAGTAATGAAATTCGAATTTCAAATTTTCAAAGTTCAATTTTTCTTCAAAGTTTTTTTAATTAAAAGTTTGCTAATTTTTGCTTATCGCAAATTATCTTTTTAAACTGTTTGACGCTCTCCAACTTGTAGTTCTATTAATTATATTAAAAGTTTTATAATCAACATTTTTATTCACAAAGAGGAAGAGAAATGAATTAACTTTTATAATAACAGACAGAGTTGTTATCTGTCCAATATGTCCAAGACAAATTTTCTGCCGACATAAAATATGTACGAATTTTATGTCTAAAACATTTTCTGCCGACATAAAATATGTCAGAAACATTTTTCTGTCTTTTAACTGGATGTTGATGTAAATCAGTTAATTAGAGAAATGATTAAGTTAATGATGAATCGTAACTTGCCTTTCGCCTCAGCTGATGAAATCGGACAATTGTCTTTAGTGAAAAATGCACTCAAAGAATTCAAAATTGTTATAAATCGTCATAGCATGAAACGCTACATTCAACTTGCGTGTGAAAATATTTTTTCGCTCATAAGAGAAGAAACTGAAAATGTTCTTGTCTCGTTGATGTTTGATAGTGCGTCGCGATATGGAAGAAACGTGTTTGGAGTTAGCTGTAGATATGTGAAGGACGGGCAAATAGCTGACAGAACCTTAGGCATACTTACTCAAGAAGGTCGACAGTTTGGCGAAATTTTAGCTGCTCAGTTAGAAAATGTAATTGGAAAAATAGGAAATTGTGCTAATGATATCTACGCAACTTGCACAGATCAAGGAAAGAACATGACGAAGGCTTCAAAAATTCTTCAAAATGCACAAGTTCAAATGAAAGTGATCCTTGAAATTTATGATGACGAATTTATAGATTTCGAAGACGAGGAAATTGATATTGGCGCTTTAGAGAATGAAGAAGGAAATAATAGTGAAGCCCACACTGTTTGTGTTGAAAAATCAGTTGGATCATTCTGTTCAGTCATGTTTTGTGGCGCACATGTGTGTCAGCTAGCTGCTAAGGACGTAACATCAATGTTTGAAGATGCATTAAATAACATCAGAAAAGTTGCTGTCGAATCCAAAAAAGTAGCATATATTCAATCATTTAAAAATCTAAAAAAACCTCGTGTAGACATTGAACCACGCTGGGATTCCACGTTTTTGATGATAGAAGATTTCCATACCAATGCAGAAGCATATCAAAGGCTAAGACACGACCAATTAAAATTAAATGATGCTTCATGGAGTTTAACAGATGAATATTTCAATGCATTTTTACCAATACATTCGGCTATGATGGATTTTCAATCCGCAAAATTATCAATTAGTGAATTCTACGTTCGATGGATTCAAATGAAAATAGAAATTGAGGACGTTCCAGCAGGTAATTTGGGATTAAAAATGCTACTGACCAACGCAATCAATACACGAGAACAAGTTTTTTTTAAATGTGAAGCATTTATTGCTGCTTTAGTTCTGGATCCTAGATTTTGCTTTACATCGGGTCATCAACTGTTTAATACAGAAATGTTGAATAGAGGAATTATACAGCTAATCAAAATCCATCAAAAACTTTGTACTCAACGAGAACAATCAAGTTCTTCATCAACAGAAGAATCCATGCAATTAAATGCGTCATATTCCTCAAATACTTCTGAAGTGATGATTCCGATGAACTCAGAAGAAATTGATGCTGAAAAAGTACACCGTTTCATTGAATATACTGGAGGAGGAACCAGACAAGGTGTTGCTAATGCAGCTTTAGAATCAGATCAAGATATTCGTCAATTAATTTTAAAACGGACTCTTAATGAACCACGAGTGTCATTAGACGTTGAATTCAGCATTCTTGCGTACTGGAAGAAAAACCAGAAAACGAAATGGAATCGGCTCTATGAAATCTCGCAAGTAGTTTATGGTGCAGCGTTCTCCAGCGTAAAAGTTGAACGTGATTTCTCTAGATTCGCTTTGTTTATAGCCATCTTCGTACTCGCATTTCAAATGAATTCTTAGACTCTATTATGGTGGTAAAAAATAATCTAGATTTAATTGATAAAATAAAATTTGTTTAAAAAGCTGAACATTTCACATTTTCTATTAGTCAATTTTTTATGGCGCCCCAGTGCAAGAATCGAGTTCTGAAAACCTTTTTAGAGTCGAAACATAAAAAAAATAATTTTTATAACGTAATAAAATTCTTTTAGCTTTTGAGTTAGCAAAGTATTTGACAGAATTCTAGCACAAAAAGTCAAAGTTAATTTTGAGAATAGAATTATGATTAAAACGGCCGTGATATAAAATGCTACAACTGAATAGCATTTGGATCAAAAGGCTCCAGCATCAAGAGTTTTTTTAATGCGGCTAGGAAAATCGTTTTAATGTCTCAAACGTGGAAGCGAGCATTCCAAGTCGTCATATTTTAGTCGTTTTAATTGACAATTAAATTCAGTGTTGCCAACATTTTTTACATGTGAAATGCCAAAAGCGTGAATGTAAAATGCCATAATAATGCCCTTTTTCATATCGCGGCTGTTTCAAAATGATTCCGTCACTTTATTTTGAACAAATTTCATCAATGAAATCAACTAGTTAATCTTCGGATCGGAAGTCAAAAGGTGTTTTTTATTATCCTTAAAAATTCTTGAGGGGCAAAAATTAATTTCAACTTTTTTTCCAAAATAAATACTTTTTCAAGAACTTAAATTTTTCTGTGTCAAAATGCCAAAATAAAGGTAGAAGGCCATAAAATACCATTGGATAAAAAAAAAAATGCCAATTTTCCAAAGTTTAGCAACCTATAATGCCATGTGGTTTGATTGAGGAGAGCAGACATAAATATTTGATTCTAAGGCATTTAATTGCCAGTTAATTTGTTTGAGTTGTATCATTTACAATCTGAAAAGGGATATTTTCTCTTTAAAAAACGTGTAAGAGAAAAAAAAATTTTAACAACCAAACATTATCATTGATATTTGTTTTGTTTGAAATAATTTTCGTTTAAGATCACTACTCTTCAAAAAACGATTCTGACGGTTCGGTTAAATTAAAAGATAAATTTTGGCCAGAGATTTTCTTACGGCTAAAAATTGCATTCTAACTGCTGCTTGAAATTGTCGGTTGTCCTATGGTTACTCTATTTTAGCCTGAAACGCCGCGCTGGTGAAAAATGAAATTTTTAATAAGGTTTGCTTCGACCATAAATTATTCGACCTATCCTGGAACGGAATTAAATATTCTGACAAAGAGTTATTTTTTATTTTTATTATGTTTTAGACGATTAGATCGTCGAATTTATGCTGTAAATGGTTCGACCCTTTAAAAGTTCTACTTTTCTTTCTACTTAACATAATTTCTAATGTGGCACAAGACGCCATATAATAAAAACCACATTCAGTAATAAAAACTAAGTTTGAGACTAAGTTTTTACATTCTAATAAGGGGAAAATCGAAACTTTTGTTTTACTCGTCAAATTAATCTGAAATGAGCAATAAAGTTGTACGATTTTTTCTTCTAAAATAAGAAACAGCAAATGTCTCAGACATGAAATTATGTCAAAATATGTGGATAGAAAATATTTCTGACATAATTTATGTCGGCAGAAAATGTCTCAGATATAAAGTTATGTCAAAATATGTGGACAGAAAAATGTTTCTGACATAATTTATGTCGGCAGAAAATGTCTCAGATATAAAGTTATGTCAAAATATGTGGACAGAAAAATGTTTCTGACATAATTTATGTCGACAGAAAATGTCTCAGACATAAAATTATGTCAAAGTAAGTGGACAGAAAAATGTTTCTGACATATTTTATGTCGGCAGATAATATCTCAGACATAAAGTTATGTCAAAGTAAGTTGGCAGAATAATATTTCTGACATATTTTATGTCGGCAGAAAATGTTTTAGACATAAAATTATGTCAAAGTTGGTAGGCAGAAAAATATTTCGGACATATTTTATGTCGATGTAAAATATGTCTGAAAATATGTCGACAGATCTGCCAGACATATTATGCCGTAACAACTCTGATAACAGAAAGCAAGAAAAAATGTTATCGATGGCTCCGCGCAAAATCGAACTATCTGCAATCTCCGCCAAAAACAAAATTGGCATATCTGCAATCTCCGCGTAAAACAAAATTGGACTATCTGCATTTTCCGCCAGCTTTATTTTTGTACTATCTGCATTCTCCGGGCGTTCAAAGTTTTTATTGCATGAAATCATGCGCCTTGTCAAATGTGATTTCACTACAAATGGCAGATCTCATGAAATAAGTTGTTAATAAGAAGACAGTAATTGCATTATTTTCCATCTATTCCTGAGATATTCCTGAGATAGTTGTGTTTGTATGTTAAATTATAATTTCTAAAGTTAAAAGTTACCTAAATGTGACTATAATTTAAATTCAAGTAATTAATATTGTCTATTACAATTGTGATAATTTATTATATTGGGTATACTGTAAAAGTAATAAAAGCCTGATATTCAGATCAATGTGCAAGTTAAGGATATGTTTATTTAAAACAGCAGTTTTTTGTTATTTTGTAATTATTCTTTTATAGAAAAAATACAGCTATTTTTGATTGTATCATAGTTATTACTATCATAGTAAAAAAATTACAACCCTTTTTTATATATCATTACATCCCAAAGTCTTGGATATGTAAAAATTATCAAATATAATTTGACCAAAATTGTTTGATCATCACTGCAGTTGAGGTGACATCTGATTAAACCAATGTTTAATGGTTTAGAGCTCAAATCCAACTGAACCTTAGGTTCAGTTTGATTTTGATCCTAATTATTGATAAACCAAGTTTAAGAAAAGGTGGAAACCATAATGTTTAATACTCAGGCATGAGTTTTTAACTAGTTTGTGTTCAGTTAAGTGGCATCTCCAAAAAAGAATGGTTTTAAGTAGACAACAAAGAAAACTCCACATAGTTTGATTGCTTAATGAACAAAAATAGCTTAATAACAATAATTTTGTTAGTTACGATCAAGGTTACAATATATATATATATATATGTGTGTGTGTGTGTATATACGTGTATATATAAATATATGTATACATATATATATATATATATATATATATATATATATATATATATATATATATATATATATATATATATATATATATATATATTTATATATATATATATATATTTATATATATATATATATATGTATATATAAATATATGTATGTATATATATATATATACATATATATACATACATATATTTATATATACACGTATAGTATATATATATACATACATATATTTATATATACACAAAATTATTGTGATATGTGTATATATATATATATATATATATATATATATATATATATATATATATACACACACAGGGTGTCTGCCAATATTATAAGTTGGATTTCCCTAGCTTTTCCCTGATATTTACCTATTTCTCGTTTAGAAAAATGCTCTTCAACTGCAAAAATATAAACAATAATACAACCCACATTAAATATATCAAGAGAAGTTCATAAAACTATCTGCCAAATAAACTTTTAGATTACGTGAACTATATACAACTTATTTAAGTTATATAAGTTTGATAAAGACTCATCTTTCCTGATTTTTTTAAAATTTAACCTAATTTCTCTGATAATCCCCTGATTTTTTTTGAAGATATCCGAATTCCCTGGCATTTCCCTGATTTCGCAGACATCCTGTATATATTTATATGCAGATCTTGTGTATAAAGACCACTTAGCAACATTGCAACATAACATAACAAGAATTTAATTTGATCTAAACTTATTAGTCACAACAACAAGGCTAAATAAAATTGACAAAGTATGTATGATGAATTTAGCAATTAGTATGTAACATAACAATGTTTTGTTACATATGCTATATTATTATTACCAATAACATAAGTTATTTTTATCATATTTATCTTAACTAAAACTACTTGATTACTCACAAACTTAATCAAGTTATGATCAAGGTTTTGTCGCTATTAATAAATGTTTAAATAATCGCTATTTAAAAAATTGTAAAATTTTATAAAAAAACTTCAAATATTTAAAGAAACACCACCAAAAATTTATGCACCCGAAAAACGCAGATAGTCCAAAAATGTATCTGGCAAAAATGCAGATAGTCCAATTTTGTTTTACGCGGAGATTGCAGATATGCCAATTTTGTTTTTGGCGGAGATTGCAGATATGCCAAATTTGTTTTCCGCGGAGATTGCAGATAGTCCGATTTTGCGCGGAGCCATCGTTATAATGCATTTAATCGTTTTGATATAACGCGAATTGTATATTAAAGTAAGAAAGTTAGTAGTTCGAAGTAGTAACCAGACTAGTCTATGGATAGACTTACAACACAGACATAGACAATTCTGTATGTTGTAATGGACACAACAAATGTTTAATTTTTTGTCCTTGTTGTGTCTATCAAATTTTTGATGGTGTCCTAAGATTGCTCAGTTAAAAAATAATTTTCACTTCATAAGTCTACAAAGCATAACTTTTTGTCTATTTGGTGTCTATGATTTTGTCTAAATTTACTTGATTTCATAAAACCAGAAATATTGATTTTTGCCAATAAAATCTAAATTACCCAAAAAATCCCTTAGAAACAAAAAAGAAAATATACGATACATTATATTTGAATTTTATTTCATGGTAAAAATGACTTTTATGGTGACAAATTTAAAGTGGTGACAAATTTTAGGACGGAATTTTTAAAATAATTTTATTGAAGGTGATAAAGATTTTAGTGACTAAGGAAAATTTTTTAAATGATAAACTTACCTTCAACTTTTTTGAAGTAATCCCAAACTGGAGAGGGCATTTTAAAAATAAATTTTCACGCACATTCACTGAGAATTGAAAAACAACTGAACTGAGTAATTAATGAACTTCAATTGAGCACAAAATAGTCCATTTTGAGGTTTTTAAATAGACATTAACTTTTTAATCAACAGCACACGCTGGACAAAAAATTAAAAAATGAACTTCTGTTAGAAAAATTGTATTTTTAATTTTGTGCTCGTTTTCAGTTTTTGAAACGATGCTGCAGTGAAAATTTAATTACTCGTTATAAGTCCAAATTATATATGAAATAGATCTTCTATACCTCATTAAAAAATCGAGATTGTTCATTTAGTGTCCGTTTTTAAAATGATTGTCTAGAAAGACAAACATTTTTTATAGACAATTTATTTTTGATAGTTGTAATTAAAATTGTTGCAATTAGTGCTTTGTCGAAGTCTATTTTTGTCCTTTTATAATAAGGCCATTAGAGATTGTCTGGTTGCTAGTTCGAAGTAATGAAATTCGAATTTTAAAATTTCGAAGTTTATATTTTCAAAGTTAAAAAAAAGTCTGTTGAGCACTAATTTATAGTTCTAGATTTAGTAAATACAAGTTTTTAACAAAAACAATAATTCACGACTTTACCTGATTAAATAGCAGAGTAAATAAACAAACATTCAATATATTATCACGAAACATTTAGTTGTGCAACTTGAAAAAACACCTCTCTACAAGTTAAAAAACGGCTCCTTCAACAAAATCATTGTGAAAAGAGTTTGAAAAAAAAGTTTTCTATATTTACTTTTCTGTTTTGCATAATTTGTACACTCTTAAATCCATTAAGAATGGTATAAACATATTGGGTCTGTTGGCAAATGACAATAGTCAATAGCAGCCTCACGTAATTAAATTGTTTATATTAATCAATTATTTAGTGTAATAAGAGTTATATGGGTCATATCTCATATGGTTACACTAACACTATATTTTTATTATATACTAATATATATAATATCACAATTTTATTTATTACATAAATATTATTATAATATATATATATATATACATATATATATTTATATTAGGGTGGTTCAAAAATAGGTCATGTCAAAAATTTGAAAAGAGCCCTAGCTTATGATCTGCCTTGACCCCAAAATAGTGCTTATAATTTTTTCCAAAAATTTTTTTGATTATTGGAAAGGTTGGCCACAGAGGACAAAAGGGTCAATTTTTGCCCCGTTTTAAGGAAAACTTTACCCCGCCTGTGGGACCCTTAAACTTCAACCATTAAAAAAAAAAAAAACTATCCAATAACATGGTAATGAGTTATACAACTTATGTTCAAGGGGTTCTTTTCAAAAATAAACATTCAAAGAATTTCATTTTTTCAGCAAAAAGCGGGTTTTTAGTGGGTATTTTCAAAATATCTTACATTTCAATTTTTTTGTATAATTTAATATTTGAAAACATAACTTTTTGCTGAACAATTATTGTTTTGAATAAAGAATAAAAAAGATTTTAAATAAAATAAAAAATAAATATTTCATTTTAAAAATTAAAATATAATCTTATTATTTCATCTAACATACTTATATGTAAACATTTAATTTTAGACTAACATAAAATATTAATAATTTATATGATGCCACCCAAAAAGAAAATTGAAAGAGTTGATGATACTTTTTTAGTGGGAAAAATAAATTGTACTATTCCTAACAACAAATTTGCTACTACACAAGAAATTCTTCAATACTACAACTTTCTGAGAAAATCTAAACCTGAAGTTAAACTGAGTTTTATTGTAGGATGTCCAAACAAAAGTGGATCATTCTCACCAAATTGTCCTACCAGTCAGTTACATTGCTGCATAATATCTAAACTTGTAGTTCCATGGACACGTGGTGGATTTGAAGTAATTACAACTCAGAAGCTAAGGTAATGATAGACCAAACTGTATAACTTTATCAAAACACTAAAATATATTTTTAAGTTTTTATAAGCATTTAATGATAATAATTTCATTTTATAGGATCAAGGTCACAAAAATGGTGCAAGGCTGGATGAAGCTGAAAAGCCTAAGCAAAAGAAACAACGCTGCTGAAGTTAAAAAAAGAAAGAACTTTAAAGAAAATATGAAAAAGGTTTTCTGGATCGGAGAAAACCCACTAAATATGATTGAAAAAATAAGAAAAGATAGGTTGAGAAACCAAAATGACAAAGAGGAAGACATAGCTTTTCTTAAAGATCAATTAGAGGAAAGGAAAGGAAAGTTAGGGGGATTGGATAAGAGATTTCAATATTCATTAAAAAGAAAGTATAAATCTAAATGTAGTTATAATAAATTAAACAATGTATCAGATACTGATTCTGAAAATTCATTAAGTTCTTTTAATACCAATAAAAGCAATTCAAGTGATAGTGAATTTGAAATTGAGTCATATATTGATCCTACAAATTCTGTCAACCTACCAAAGGATATCTTGCACCGTACTGCTCACACAGCAGTTGGAGAGGGTTTAACTCCACATCAACATACAGCAATTCTTAGCAGTATTATTGTCAATTCTGGAGGATGCATGTCTGAGTTTGTATGCTCTAAATCTTCATCATACAGAGCAGCAGAGAATGCTGTGGTAATGGGTGCAAATGAAATCAGAGACCATATAAAAAGCATTTCTAAATCTTCAAATTCTCTGATAACAATTCATTTTGATGGAAAAATTGTGAAAGAACTTAGTGAAGGAAAACAGTTTTCAAAAGATAGGTTAGCTGTTCTTTCTAGGATTAAAGGACAAACCGAGTTAGTTGGAATTCCAGTAATTGACTCAGGTTCTGGAGAACACCAAAAAGAAGCTATAGAAGAACTTATTTCTAACTTTGGATTAGAGGATAAAGTTCAGTGTCTTTGCTTTGATACCACTAGCACCAACACAGGTAAAGCAAAAGGAGCTTGTAGCAGGATCATTGTGCACTTACAGCGCCCTATGTTATTAACTGCATGTCAACACCATATTTTTGAGCGTCATGTTACCCATTTTTGGGAGCTTTATCCAAGTAGTCATACTCCAGGACCAGAAAATAATTTATTTAAACTTCTTAAGAACAATTGGAATGATCTAGATACTGAAAATCAAGATTTAAAAAGATTATCAACTCCTGTTGATTCCTGGATTAATGAACAAAGGCTGAGTGCTATTCAATTTTGCAGATATATAATTAGCACTAAAGTTTTTAAGAAGGTGAGTAATAATAGCTTTATAAATTAATTTAAAATCTAATTATCTCTTCTTATTTCCAAAAAATAGTATAGTAAAGTAGTACTTCACATATAATTTTCCAGTTTTACAAATTTGTAGTAATTTAAGTTATTATAACTTAGGAAAAAAAATTTGTTTAGGATGGAAAGTTTCGTAAAGATTATCAAGAAGAGGCTGAACTTACATTGATGGTACTGTCACAAACTGACAGGTTTAAACTTCACAATCCTGGAGCTGTTCATCATGCCAGATTCATGGGTAAAAGTTTATTTTACCTAAAACTGTTTCTACTTATGGAAAAAATCCCTGAAATGAAATCAATGAAGAGAGCAAGGATGAAATCACTAAAATGACAAAGTTTCTTTCCATTTTTTACACTGAATGGTTTCTTAGAGTGGAGCTAAGTTCAGCTGCTCCAATGCAGGTACACGGTCTGAATAATTGTTTTAAAATAAAGATATAATTTTGAAAAATACAAAAAGCAGGTATATTATTTATTTTTAAATTAAACATTGAAAAATCTAACCCTTAACTATTAGGATATGAAAGCATACTGGCAGATGAAAAGGTTTGAGGAATTAAATAAAGCTGGAGCTCAAGCTGTTTCTGAATCCATTATGCGACATACTTGGTACCTTGACCCATATTTAGTCATTATAGCAATTGCAGATCAGAAATGTAAAGAACATAGCAACATGGCTAAGAGACTATTTGGTCTAAAACGACCCTCTATAGAGGAGTATTTCTTAGAAAGACAGGTGTTGGATAAAGACATTCTGAAGAACTTAAACTTTTCACAGGATGAGCCTCCCAGTTTAGTTCCACTAGTTACAGAGAAGTCCTGGCTTATATTTGACATGCTTGGTCATGGAAAAGCTGAGGTTCAATGGATGAAGCTTCCTGCAGATATTGGATTTTAAATGATTTCTATCAAGAATTTGAAACAGCCATCATGAATCTTGATGTTGTGAATGATTGTTCAGAAAGAACAGTCAAATTAGTTCAACAACTTGTTAATAAAGCACATTCAGAAGAGATATTTCTTTTTACTCATGTGTACAAGCGAAATTGAAATAGTAGAAAAAAGTTGGATCATGCCAAAGCTGCACTCAATAGTATTATTTAATATCTACTTTTTGATCCATTTTATTTTTGAAACACTTGTAAATGTTTGGTTTTTGTTTTGTATTGGTAAAGTTTTTTTTTTATTGTATTCAAACAAATACTTATTTTTTTTAAAAAAATATTTTATGTTTGTTATGTTTCTTAACAGATCCAAAGAAAAGTTCGATTTCAGTAAAGCTTTTATTTTTGATTCAAGAATACCAATACAAATACAATAATATCACAAACTTAATATTTATAGTAAAATAGAAAGTTCCTAGAAAGATACAGAACATTCTGGAACGTTATTATATATCTAGAGGGTTCTATGGAAGATTCTCGAATGTTCTGTTGTATCTAGAAAGTTCTAGAATGGACCGTTACATCTCCTCGCCAGCTTGGTTTTACGGAGAGCAAGCGTTTTGATTATTCTTTGATAGGCATCTACTAGATCGTCTTGTTTCGACTTGTTTTTTTTTTTTTTTTTTTTTTTTTTTTTATTTTGACCAGTCGGCTCACACGACAACAAATCGGGCTGTACTATTATTGACTCCTCCACCTCCCCGGAGTTGTAGCGATGCCTGAGTTGTTCAATATGACGATGCCAGACTAGACCATCAGGCTCTGTCTTCACTATGACAGATCGAGGACCGCATACTTCAGTGACAATAGCCGTAATCCATTTTGAGTTGTAATCATTACTTGAGCTAAAATATCTGGCATAAACCAAGTCTCCCACTGAATATTTTACAACTTTGGAAGAGTCCATAGATTGCTTTGATTGTTGTAAATGAACAGGGGATGGCAAAAGCAGATCGATTTGCGCCCGAATTTGTCTGCCATTGAGTAATTCGCTAGGGGACGATCCATTTGCTAAAGGAGTTCGGCGGTAGACCATGAGAAATTCCTGAAGAGCATTCTTAGGAGGTAGGTTTGATTTCTTCATGGCTTTTTTGAAAGTTTGAACTAGTCTTTCGGCAGCACCATTTGTGGCGGGGTGATATGGAGCACCTTTGAGCAGGACAATACCTCGACTATTACACCATTCTAGAAATTCCTGAGAAGTGAATGAGGAATAGTTATCGGTAACTAGAGCATGTGGATAACCGAAGTGTGCAAAATCTTCTTCCAGTAAATCAATGGTAGATTTGGCACTAATAGAAGACGTAGGATGAATACATGGATATTTAGATAGAGCATCAATCATGATAAGCCAATTAGTACCCATGAAATTGATTGCATGATCAAGATGTAGACGACTCCAAGGGCGTTCTGGTAGCATCCATGGATGGACTGCTGGTTTTGATGGAAGGTTCTGATTTTCCGCACAGGTAGTACACTGGTGTGCTAGATTAGTGATAGCTGAATCAATGCCTGGCCAATATACGGCAGATCGTGCGAGTTGTTTCATTCGTTGAATGCCGAAATGACCTAGGTGCAGTATCTTCAAGACTTGATCTTGAAGAGTTTTGGGGACGACAACACGTTGACCATAGAACAAGCGTTTGCCTGAAACTGAGAGAGCTTCGGAAAGTTTTTGGAATTCCCGTATCTCGTCATTATTGTCGGATTCGACCCAACCATCTCGAACATTGCGAATAACTGCAGCGATGACAGGATCTTTGCTCGACTCGCGGACCAAGATATTCGGATCATGCATATTGATTTGACGACTAACGGTTTTCACCGCACAAATCATTAAATTTTCTTCACTACTTTCCTCCCCATCGAAAATGCGATCATGGTCAACCGGTAATCGACTGAGCGCGTCAGCGTTGCCGTGTTCAGCTGTCTTACGAAACTCGATTTCATAATTGTATTGGCTAAGAATTAAAGCCCATCGAGCCAGTCTATTTGCTGCCATAGCTGGAGTAGCCTTTGTTGGACCAAATAGAGCCAGTAGTGGTTTATGATCAGTGACGATGGTAAAACGACGACCAAAAAGAAATTGATGAAACTTTTTTAAGCCAAAAATTATTGCCAATGCTTCTTTGTGAATTTGACTGTAGCGACGTTGACAATCAGTCAAAATCTTCGATACATTTGCAATTGGACGTTCATAGCCATCTGCTAATCGATGAAACAATATGGCACCAATACCAACTTCTGAAGCGTCTGTTGCCATTCCTAACGGTTTCGAAGGATCGAAGTGAGTAAGAACTGAATCAGATGATAACAACTGTTTCACAGCTTCAAAAGCTGACTGTTGTTCGGATGTCCTCTGCCATGGCAAATCTTTCTTAATTAGACGATAGAGCGGGTCTAATGTCATAGACAAATTTGGAGGAAGAAATTTGCCGTAAAACTGTACTTGACCAAGAAAAGATCGCAGCGTATTAACGTCCTTAGGAACTGGCATAGCCAAAACAGCATCAACTTTGTTACCTTTAGCAATACCTTCCAAAGATAACATATGATCAAGATATTCGATCGAAGAACTAGCGAAAATACATTTTTCTAGACGACAGCGTAGTCCGTTTTTGCTTAGTCGTTGTAGAAGACCACGCAAGTTGGAAATGTGATCGGCTGCGTTGTTGCCACTGACGAGAATATCATCGAGATAGACAGCTACACCAGGTAGATCACTTGTTAATTTATCCATTGTCTCTTGAAAGTACCCCGGTGCTGAAGTGATTCCAAATGGAAGACGTAGCTGAAGAAGTACACCAGTATGTGTACTGAGAGCCAGTCGTCTCTGAGAAATTGGACCCAAACGAATTTGATTATAAGCGTCAGCCAGGTCAATTTTTGTGTATCTATAACCGCCACGCAGTTTACGCAACAGGTCTTCTGGCAACGGCATTGGGTAGCGATGAGGTTCTAGCTGAGTATTAATGGAGACTGAATAGTCGCCACAAATTCGAATCTTTCGTTTTGCTTGTCCCGAAGCGCGGTCTTTTGAATAGGAACCACAGGTGTACCTTCGTCGTTGAATTGAGTACGTTTCCAAACACCATGCTTGATACCAGCTTCGTAAGCGTCAACCAGATCTTCTTGAATAGCGAAAGGTACAGGTCTTGGACGGCAGAAGATAGGCTTGTAGTCAGGCTTGAATTTTATTTCAAGTTCAAAGTCTTTCAAACAACCCAATTCTGGTTTAAACAGGTCTGGAAACTCAGAACATAGAATTCTGAACCTTTGTTGGAGATCTGTGTCAGGTTTGAGATGCTCAAAGACCTTAGCAACAGTACTCTTGGATGATTTCTTAATCTTTTCATCAACTGAAAGATCAAGTAGTCGAATACCCGATCGGCCAATAAGATTTAGTCCAGGAACAGAAGTTACGTGGAACCAGATCTTGCAACAGGTTGTTGGAGCTTTAACTGATAATTCAACTTTCCCTAGTATCGGAAGTTGATGCTTGCTTGCTGACTCGAATTGTAAATGTGGTTTACCCAAACTTTGCCATAAAGTATGGGTGATGAAATTGGCCGGAGCTCCAGTATCGAGCTCGAATCTTATCGAATGTCTATTGATTTGGAGATTTTTTGTAATTTCATCATCAACGTTGATTTGGTTGACTTGGCGAAGTGCTTTAGTCTGTCCATAAATGAATATAGGCTTGACCGTCTTTCGGGATTCAGCTTTTTTCTTGAAACAAACTGCTTCAATGTGACCATTTTTACCACAAAAATTACATTCGGCGTCCTTGAAACGGCAATTTTTGCGTTCATGGGTCGATTTGCCACAACTTCTACAAGCGGTTGACTCAGTCTGAGATTTGTTTTGTCGAGGAGCTGAGGATTTGGATTCCGATTTATGTTGCCCCAACTTATTGATTGGGAGAGACATCGGAGACTTTGAGGGACCAACGGCAGTTTCCTTGGCTACCTTGGCGGCCTCCTCGGTTTCGGTTGCTATTTCTACCACCTTGGCGAAAGTTAGATCTTCATTTTTGCACTTGAAAAGAGCTTTGAGCACTGCTTCATTTTTAATAGAGCAGATAAAATGTGTTCGAAGAGCTTCATCCAGTGGATTTGTGATGTTAGCAAAGTCGCATGTTGCAGCCAATTGTCGAATTCGAGCAACCAGTTGTGGAATAGATTCACCTTGATTTCGACCAATGCTTGACCAAAATTTGAATCTTTCACGAACAAGGAATTTGGTTGGATTGTATTGTTCTTTCATGAATTGAGCAATTTGATCATACGAAAGATGGTTGACTGTCAAAGGAGTCTCTTGTTGGCTTGCAAGATTGCACAACTGTTTGTAGATGACTGGAGTTTGACAACTGAGAAAATAAGCAGCTTTGTTATTTCTTGTTATACCCCGAGCTTTAGCGAATGTTTCGAATCTTTCCTGATAGTCGACCCATAATTCAGCTGTTGAATCAAAAGCAGCAAAATCTTGAGTGACCTTTGATTCATTGGCTTCAAGCAGTTTGACAATGGCGTCTTGTTGCTCTTTGATTTGTCGCTGTTGTTCGGCTAGTTGTCGTTGACTAGCTTCCTGCAGCTTCTGCATTTCTGCCAATATCGCTACCAGAGTAGCACCGTGTTTTTCTTCCATGAGTAGTTTTTAGAAAATAGAGAGATCTTCGTCGCCAAAAATCTGTTATGTTTCTTAACAGATCCAAAGAAAAGTTCGATTTCAGTAAAGCTTTTATTTTTGATTCAAGAATACCAATACAAATACAATAATATCACAAACTTAATATTTATAGTAAAATAGAAAGTTCCTAGAAAGATACAGAACATTCTGGAACGTTATTATATATCTAGAGGGTTCTATGGAAGATTCTCGAATGTTCTGTTGTATCTAGAAAGTTCTAGAATGGACCGTAACAATGTTTTGATGATTTTCAATTTTTTATCATTCTTCTGAAAGTTACTTAAAAAAATATTTATGAAAAGAGCCCCTTAAACATAAGTTGTATAACTCATTACCATGTTATTGGATAATTTTTTTTTTAAATTGGTTAAAATTTAAGGGTCCCACAAGCGGGGTAAAGTTTTTCTTAAAACGTGGCAAAAATTGGCCCTTTTGCCCTTTTGCCCTTTGTGGGAACCTTTCCGATGATCAAAAAAATTTTTGTAAAAAATTTTAAGTACTACTTTGGGGTCAAGGCAGATCATAAGCTAGGGCTCTTTTGAACCACCCTAATATATATATATATATATATATATATATTCGAGCTTTAATCGAGCCTATATGAACGAGCCTACTCAGGTGATTTAAGGCCAGTCCAAATTCTTATGGTAGTTCGTCCTACTCAGGTGATTTAAGGCCAGCCCAAATTCTTATGGTAGTTCGTCCTACCTTCTACAACTCCTTTTTAAAAAAAACTGTTTTTGAAAAATTGTTGTCCAAGCTGAATAATAATTAGCAAAAGTTGGGCTAAGTTGAAAAAAATATTATTGACAAAAATATGGTGGATGACGCATATTGTCCTTAAACTTAAAGATGAATGTTTCAAAAAATAAGGGTTTAAATTGTTAAGCACAACTTTTCTAGTTATCTACAAACTAAAAGACTTCGATATTGAATTATATTGTTTTTTCATACTTTGATTCAGAAGGTAGGGTAGAAAATCCGACATTTAATAATTTCTTTCAACGACGTACAATGAAGTGTCGAGAACTCGGTAATACTTAGCGATTTTGTTTTGAAAGGCTTTTTGATGACCGCATAAACAGAATGGTTTCTATCGGTGGAAGTTATTCGTAATAAACAAAACAGAGCGTGCGATCACCATATATACATATAAATACACATATTTATATGTATATATAGTGTTAATACAATTTATTATTTTTAATTGGTATTTAGAATTAAATAAATTTGGTTAATAAGTTTGCTCATTTGTTTTTATAATTTTTTAAAAGGTACTTATTTTTATGTCTGCATTTAGAAATAAGTTCAGTTTTTTTTATTTAGTAAATTTTCTTGATCTAAATAAGTAATAATTTCAAACTTTTTTGTTGACAAAACATACATTTTTGAGATATGTTATTATAGGTAGGCGCAGTTTTTAGGATAGACCAGTTTAATTTAAAGTTAATATTTTTTTCTTTTAGTTGCCAAATATATTTTGACAGCATAGTCTCTTTTGAGTACTTTTCATGATTTTTTTTATTTTTTAATGTAGTTGATGAAACTTCCTGGTCAAACAAATCAATTACTATTTTACAATGCTTACTGTATAACTAAAAAAAAATTATTTACAAGTATATTTTATAATTATATAGAAATGTGATTTATTTTACTATAGGAGGATGGATCCTGCTTAAATACAACACATTGAAATTTGACTGATAGCATGTTTAATTTGTATAGTAAAGATAAATAAAACTGGAGAAAATAAAGAAAAAGAAAATGTTTATTTAACAAGAATGAAAATATTGCGAGAAAGAAAAAGATCTAGATTTAAAATAAATAAATTAATAAAATCAGCAGTAGTGTTTAGTAGACTGTTGACACAACGAATTTAACCGATTTGTTTGGAAGAAATAGAAATCGATTTATTAAATTCTTTTGTAGTAAAATTATTATTATTCGAAATACATTATAAATCAATGACAACAAATGCATGGTCATTAGTTGAATTAACAAGTAATTTACATAAATTTATTAAAAGCAGCTAAATAAGTTTAAAGATTATGGCAATTGTGGAATGTTTGTATACATCAAAATGAATTGGAAAAACCTTTGAGATTGGTTTTAAAAACATCTTTTGTGATATTATTGGAGTAATAGTTTATATTCTAGTAATAAAGTTTTGTTAAATAGGATATGATTTGTATTGATTATCATTATTTAATTTATAATTTTTTATTCATTTTATTTTAACAATAATCATCCAGTCAATTGATTTGTTAATTTTTTGTTTGTTTAAATATTATCTAGATTATCTAGATATTGTTTAGATATTTTATATATATATATATATATATATATATATATATATATATATATATATATATATATATATATATATATATATATATATATATATACACATATATACATATATATATACTTGCTGCCAGTTTCTCTTTTTTCAGAATCGTCAAGAAGTTTTTCTATTTTCTTGTTCTTTAAGAACATTGAGCACTTTCTATTTTCTATGTTATGTTTTGAACATTGAGCATTAATTTAGTAAAATACACTAACATAATTTACATCCAACTTAAAAAATCTATTGCAAATAATAAGTATTCAAGATTTGAATAATAAATGATGTGGTTTGTTATAAATCATTATATTATATACTAATTCATAACATGTTATGAACTCATGGTATATACTTAAAAAATTAGAAAACTTTCTTGTCGGACTTTTTTAGTTACCGCTTTATTATAAGCGTTCAGAAAAATCCCGCGGGATTTGAACGGCACAATTTTACGTCACCCTCAGATAAACGAAACAAACCCGAAATTTACGGAGACTGGCCTTAAACTACATGACGATGGCTCCGTGCAAAATTGGACTATCTGCAATCTCCGCGGAAAACAAATTTGGCATATCTGCAATCTCCGCCAAAAACAAAATTGGCATATCTGCAATCTCCGCGTAAAACAAAATTGGACTATCTGCATTTTTGCCAGATACATTTTTGGACTATCTGCGTTTTTCGGGTGCATAAATTTTTGGTGGTGTTTTCTTTAAATATTTGAAGTTTTTTTATAAAATTTTACAATTTTTTAAATAGCGATTATTTAAACATTTATTAATAGCGACAAAACCTTGATCATAACTTGATTAAGTTTGTGAGTAATCAAGTAGTTTTAGTTAAGATAAATATGATAAAAATAACTTATGTTATTGGTAATAATAATATAGCATATGTAACAAAACATTGTTGTGTTACATACTAATTGCTAAATTCATCATACATACTTTGTCAATTTTATTTAGCCTTGTTGTTGTGACTAATAAGTTTAGATCAAATTAAATTCTTGTTATGTTATGTTGCAATGTTGCTAAGTGGTCTTTATACACAAGATCTGCATATAAATATATACAGGATGTCTGCGAAATCAGGGAAATGCTAGGGAATTCGGATATCTTCAAAAAAAATCAGGGGATTATCAGAGAAATTAGGTTAAATTTTAAAAAAATCAGGAAAGATGAGTCTTTATCAAACTTATATAACTTAAATAAGTTGTATATAGTTCACGTAATCTAAAAGTTTATTTGGCAGATAGTTTTATGAACTTCTCTTGATATATTTAATGTGGGTTGTATTATTGTTTATATTTTTGCAGTTGAAGAGCATTTTTCTAAACGAGAAATAGGTAAATATCAGGGAAAAGCTAGGGAAATCCAACTTATAATATTGGCAGACACCCTGTGTGTGTGTATATATATATATATATATATATATATATATACACATATCACAATAATTTTGTGTATATATAAATATATGTATGTATATATATATACTATACGTGTATATATAAATATATGTATGTATATATATGTATATATATATATATACATACATATATTTATATATACATATATATATATATATATATATATATATATATATATATATATATATATATATATATATATATATATATATATATATATATATATATATATATATATATATATATATATGTATACATATATTTATATATACACGTATATACACACACACACACATATATATATATATATATTGTAACCTTGATCGTAACTAACAAAATTATTGTTATTAAGCTATTTTTGTTCATTAAGCAATCAAACTATGTGGAGTTTTCTTTGTTGTCTACTTAAAACCATTCTTTTTTGGAGATGCCACTTAACTGAACACAAACTAGTTAAAAACTCATGCCTGAGTATTAAACATTATGGTTTCCACCTTTTCTTAAACTTGGTTTATCAATAATTAGGATCAAAATCAAACTGAACCTAAGGTTCAGTTGGATTTGAGCTCTAAACCATTAAACATTGGTTTAATCAGATGTCACCTCAACTGCAGTGATGATCAAACAATTTTGGTCAAATTATATTTGATAATTTTTACATATCCAAGACTTTGGGATGTAATGATATATAAAAAAGGGTTGTAATTTTTTTACTATGATAGTAATAACTATGATACAATCAAAAATAGCTGTATTTTTTCTATAAAAGAATAATTACAAAATAACAAAAAACTGCTGTTTTAAATAAACATATCCTTAACTTGCACATTGATCTGAATATCAGGCTTTTATTACTTTTACAGTATACCCAATATAATAAATTATCACAATTGTAATAGACAATATTAATTACTTGAATTTAAATTATAGTCACATTTAGGTAACTTTTAACTTTAGAAATTATAATTTAACATACAAACACAACTTATCTAAAAACATCTATAATTTTGTAGTCCTAACATATTTTTAAGATCTAACACATTTTATTTGACGATAGCAATAATACACTTGAATTAATTAATTTTGTAAGCTAAACAAACCAACTTGTTATTTTCACATTTAACCAAAACATGACTGACTGCTATATGTTATATAGTATACCTATATAATATAGATAACACAGTAACACTACTTTTTTTTTTTTCTGTTGAAAATAGACAAACTTGAAAAACACCAAACAATGTTTCGAATAAGCCTCGTAAAACTGTAAAACGTTTTCTTAATCCAGCAGCATTTTAATTTCAAATTAAATTTGAATACATAAAATTGGTTTTGCGATCAGCTACACTTTGATCAATTCATGATGTGTATACGCTTACTAAGTTCAGACTTGAGATTAAAGTAGATGCAGACTGTTCTTATTTTAGCTGCTAAAATGATGTTCTAAAAATATTGTAAATTTTTCATTTGCATTAACATACCATATGCCATAACTATTTAAAATAATTACTTCTAAACAAAATCAAATGTGGCAAGTGAAACTTTGTGTTAAAACTTAAACAGATTTATATCTCAGGAATAGATGGAAAATAATGCAATTACTGTCTTCTTATTAACAACTTATTTCATGAGATCTGCCATTTGTAGTGAAATCACATTTGACAAGGCGCATGATTTCATGCAATAAAAACTTTGAACGCCCGGAGAATGCAGATAGTACAAAAATAAAGCTGGCGGAAAATGCAGATAGTCCAATTTTGTTTTACGCGGAGATTGCAGATATGCCAATTTTGTTTTTGGCGGAGATTGCAGATAGTCCGATTTTGCGCGGAGCCATCGATGAGTAAGCTAGTCGTTAAAAAAGTTTAAAAAAAGTTCTACACATGCGTTACGCATGCGCAGAACTTTTTGTTAACTTTTTTAACGACTAGCTAACTTTTTTAACGCAACACCGGTGTTAAAATTGGTCACTTTTTGGAGTTTTAAAAAATCATCAGTCCTTAAACACTTAGAGAAACATAAAAAGAACATTTAAATGGACAAAAAATTTTGCAACTAGCTCCCTGTTATTGTGCAAAAGTCATTTAAAGCCATTTTTTAGTGGGTTATTATCGTCATCTGAGGATGATGACACTTATTCAACTCTTGTCCTTTTCTCGTTATTCTTGGTGTTATTGTTATTCTTTGATGTGGTAGGAGTTGTGTTACTCACCAGATCTTGCGGTGTTATCGCTTTGCTAGGTGTGATCTTTTTTCCTCTGGTGTGATTTGTTTTCCCATCCTGTCCACTGTTTCACTAATAGACCTGATAAAGCTTCATTGAATACTTCCTTAACAGTATTACCGGTACCTCCTTCAATATCTTTGTTAGCCTGTAGCAAACGCTTCATGACCATTTCTTTATCGAAGGGAAATATTCCACTAGCCTTGAAGTCTGATCTCAAATTTTCGCTTTTCAATTGACGTTGCAGTAGAGCAAGAAGACAAAGGGACTAATTTTTTGGTATTGATTCTTTGAAGCGCGAAAACAGCAACGTCCAGCGGTTGAAGCAAATGGGAAACGTATATTCCGAACTGTCGACTAGCCTTTCTCACGCTCATTCTTCCAGTAAAACATTCTTTCATAGCATTGGAAAACGTTTCTTGACTGTATGAAGTTGCATATGCTCTTGAACCACGCTTTCGATTATATTTCCTCGGCATTTTTACCTGCTAAGAATTCAAAAGGTGCAATAAATGTATCAGAAGTGTCAAAAAATGCCAAAATAAACTCAATTTAGTCTACGAAGTAACTGTGCTATATTCACAAAAACTGTTGATATAGGGTAAGGTTGCCAATATTGTACCCCCTAAGACAAAACTAAAAAATGAAGGTAATCTACTGAGTGAAAACATGGATTTTCAATAGGATTTCATAATTTAGGGATTGTTTGTAGTAAAGATGTTAAACTCAAAATTTAAAAAGCATTAAGTCTCGAAGAATCAAATTTAAAAAAATAGCGCTAAGAGTAGAGTTGTTAACCGCAATATTTCGTACAATTCCGGAAAAATAGAATTCTTTCGGAAGGATATTCATAATCAGGAATTTTTTTTTTTCGTACCGAATTTTACGAAACAAAAAAAACCGCCGATGTTCATTTCGCAAATGCTACTTACGAAATGTCGCCTTTCGCAAGTTGAATCGCGAAATAAAACTATTTTGCTACATACGAAAGTAGCGCTTGCGGAAGTCGCACTTGCGGAACGAGCTCTTTCGCTAAACGACGTTTTGAAGTCAATAATAAATTTTTGTTGGCCAAACGGATATAATTGTAAAAAATAAAATTTTTATATACCAAAATGTTTATAATAAAATTTTATTTTCAGTATTGCAACAAATGAACATTTTAAGGTTTTATTTTTTGAAATAATGATAAAAAACCAAATTTCTTTCGAAACGAAACTCTTTCGCACCGCAACTTACGAAACGGTTCTTAACAGAAAAACACTTACGAAACGCGGCTAATTTTAAATTTTTAATTACCTTTTATGAATCAAATACGTATAATTAACTAGGTAACTAAAACACTAATTATTATAATATATTTAATATATTTAATTATAGAATATAACGGGGCCTAACTCAACTAAAATTTAAAAATTTTAGCTGCGTTAGGCCCCCTTATATTCTGTTTCAGCACCCCCACCCCGTCCTAACTTTCTTAATCTTTCTAGGTCACTGTATGTATATATATATGTATATATATTGTGTGTATACACACACACACACACACACACACACATACACACACACACACACATATATATATATATATATATATATATATATATATATATATATATATATATATATATATATATATATATATATATATATATATATACACAGATATATATGTAAAAACTATTGAAGAATTATTTAACAACATTAATTAAATAATAAATAATAATATTTTTGTGTATAACAGTTTAATGAATTCTTTCGAGTCTATTCCGTAAGCGCACATTCCGAAATGCTCCTTCCGTAAGGAACTGTTTCGCAAGTATTCTTTCGAAATGATTTGTTTCGCAAGTTTCTTTTCGTAAAGACTCATTACGGAATAATTATTATTTATTTTTTTCGTATAACGCATTACGGAAGGTGAATTTGCGCAAGAACAACTTTCGCAAAAGCAACTTGAAATACGGAAGATAAAAATGCGAAATTTTCGTAAGTTTTTGTTTGCGGCGAACAACCCTAGCTAAGAGTACAATTAAGGAAACTAGATCCTTAATTGTACCATTGCTATCCAATATTGTACCACTTTCTTGATTTCAATTACTTTACAGCTTTGCAAATATTTTATGATTTTAGATTTAAGGGATTTAAAGAACTGATTAAAAGGAATGGTTTTTATAGAATCAGCAATTGGAAATATTCTGATATAACATAACATCTAACTGCCCATAATATAATGAAATGAAGTTTTTTATTTAACAAACTCTATGCAACTTGAATTTTTTTTCTTCTGGAAAATGCCGAAAACAGGTATCACTACATATGGCACAATTTTTATTTAAATTGTATGTTTACCAATATGTTAGCTAATATTAGAATAGAGGAGGATGGTAGGTGTTACAGAAAGTTATACTAAATAATGTAAAACAATATATAATATATCTGTTTAAAAAACAACCACACTAAATATTGTAAAAAAAAATAAATAAAAACATTATTTTTGGCAAAAGTTTCAGATATATTGTATCTGTTTTTGATTAACACCTGCACAGCCATAATGACACCAGCCTTGATATATTGGTAAAACTGAACTAGAGAGTGCATCATTTTAAGGACTGCTTGTCAATACAAGAGTACTACTAAAATTTTTATTTTTTTTGTTTAAGTGGTGAAGTTCGTATTGTAAGTATGGATATTTCTGTAATTGAAATCTCAAAAGGGTTTTGTTAAACTTTACACGCGTTTTTTTTAGCGGTCAGAATGGTTGCGTCGGTACAATTTAGGACATGCCTTGAGGTACAATTTACGCAACTAATCTGACATTCAGTTAATTAAAAAATTTGACAACTTCTGCTTCTTTTAGTGAAATACGCTTAGCCATAAAAACATAAAATAAGAAATCTTCAATAACAAACCAACAAGAGCTTATTCTGGGCTTAATTAAGTTGGATGACAAAAAAAAACAGTTGACTACTTAATTTCATTCAGCAAAGATAAAAGATAAGTTAAAAAATTTTTTGTGGGTTGTAAAAATAACGAGTTATGTTAAAAGTCCAATATAGGCATCGGTACAATATTAGCAACCTTACCCAATGATATATATTAACTAGATGTCTAACTTCCGAAAAAAAGTGAAGCAAATTTTTTTTGCCACCAGCATATGATTGGATAATAACTTGTTTTGCCACCAGCATCTGATTGGTTAACAGATATTACGGAAAAACGAATAGCAAAAATAAAACAAAACATCGCTAGAAATTTTTCTTCTTTGCTGAGGCTACCGGTTTTACAACCTCCAAAAATTTGCTTCACATTTTCTTACGGAATTTATGTGAAGTTAGACATCTAGTTAATATATATCATTGACCTTACCCTACCAAAATTGTTGATATAATAGTCGATATATATTGTTGGTATCTCTAATAAATTAAAACATGTTATCTTTGTTAAATTTTAGGAATTTAAAAAAAAATCAACAAAGTTACCACGGCGACCAAAGTTACCCCGGTTGACGGTACCATTTTGAATACTTTTTTAACGGGCAAACTTTTTTAATGCCGCAAGACGTTAAAAAAGTTTTAATGATTTTGCGCATGCGCAGATTTCACATTAAATAAACTTTTTTAACGACTAAACTTTTTTAACGACTAGTTATTTTTAATATATCATTGGGTAAATGAGACAGTGTTTTTAACGCAACACTGTCTCATTTACCCAATGATATATTAAAAATAACTAGATGTCTAACTTCCGCGTATTTTTTTAAGCAAAAATCGGCCATTATGAGGGGGGCAAATTTAACAAATCAAAAGCTTCGTATTTGTTTTGTTTTGATAAATAGCGTAAAGATTTTGCCCCCCATAATGGCCTATTTTTGCTTCACTTTTTCTTATACCGATTTACGGCAGTTAGACATCTAGTTATTTTTAATATATCATTGCATTTACCATTCGAGCCGAACATGAACGAGTTCTTGTCGAGCCGATCACCGAGCCGTTCACGAACACAAGCCAGGATTTACAGCCCTAGATATAAGCACAATTTCAACTAAATGATATCAGTTAAACATTCAAGAAATATTGTAAAAAAAGATTTTACAAAATAAAGAATAGAAAATTAAATATCGCATTTTAAACTACACAATGCCTGTTTTTTGCGCCGAAAAAATTTTCAACCACCCTGAACTTCAACCTCAATTTGTTATGTAATCAGTATTAAAGTAACGTTTTTTAAATATAAATTAGGTTTAGTAAGATTTTTGTATTATTTTTTGCTTTATATGAATTTGTTTTATTTTTAGTTTTTTTTAGAATAATTATTAAAAATGAGAGTTGCAGAGGAAGTTCGATCACTTATTGTTAGACTATGGAAGGAGGGAAAATCACAGCGAAATTTAGGAGAAATAGTAAAGAAACCACGTTCAACTGCGCAGTCCATTATCAAGAAATACCAAACCACCAAAAAATTGCTGATTAGCCACGTACAGGACGTCCAAATAAGATTCAAGTATTGCATTGACGAGCTATTCTGAGAAGAGTCATCCAGAATCCTAAAATAAGTGCTCCAATACTTGCTGGAATGCTGCAAAATGATTGCAACTTAAAAGTGGATCCTGAAACTATAAAAATAAGCTTAAGAAGAGCTGGATACAATGGTAGAGTACCATTGAAAAAGCCCTACATCAGCAAAGTAAATAAAGCCAAACAACTACACTTTGCAAAGCTTTTTATTAATGAACAACAAACATTCTGGGAATCTGTCCTTTTCACCGATGAGTCAAAATTTAATGTGTTTTCATCAGATGGAAGAATTAAAGTTTGGAGAAAATCAAATGAAGCATTTAAAAAACAAAACTTGTGTCCAGCGGTGATGCATGGTGGAGGAAGTGTTTTAGTGTGGGGGTGTATGAGTGCTTCAGGTGTAGGAAACTTGGTTCAAACTTAGATCAAAATGTGTATTTAAACATTCTAAAAAAAAATCTGGAAGAAAGTGCCGACAAATTGGGACTTACTAAGTCATTTATTTTTCAGCAAGATAACTATCCAAAACATTCAGCCAAACGTGTCAAGGAATTGCTTATATTTAAAGTAGCTAAGTATCGTCATACACCCCCACAATCTCCAGATTTAAATCCTATCGAACATCTGTGGGATGAATTGGATAGAAGAATTAGGTAACATGGTGTGAGGAATCGGCAACAACTCCAATCAGTAATTATGAAAGAGTGGGGCTCAATCACTCCAGAAATTACCCAAAAATTAGTTGATACTATGAAAAACAGGCTGCATGAGGTTGTAAAAGCTCGTGGTGGAAACACAAGATATTAAAACACTAGAATATTGAGTTTGCATAACAATTTTATTTGATTTTTGTAAAGTGGATGAAAACTTTTTTGGCGCAAAAAACAAGCATTGTGTAGTTTAAAATGTGATATTTAATTTTCTATTCTTTATTTTGTAAAATCTTTTTTTACAATATTTCTTGAATGGTTAACTGATATCATTTAGTTGAAATTTTGCTTATATCTTTGTTCAATAAAAAGTTATCGCGTCTGAAAAATGAACAATACAGGTGGATGAAAACTTTTTTGACACAGTGTATGTATAAAACAGTAAGTATTTCTGAAATCATCGATTAAATGTTGAGAAAGGAATTCGGCACTTATGTTCTGTTGAAGACTTAAATTATGTTACTAACTTAAAAGCTCTATAAAGGGAAAGATATTTATGGGAATAGGTTTTGAAAAGCTACCGCTGCATTAAGGTTTAAATTTTTGCATTAAATTTGGGTATTTTCTTTTTTAAGTAAGTTTTACTACTAATTTACCGGCTACAAGCTGTAAATTTTTCTCTTGGAACTTCTTTCTCCCAGAAATAAATAAAGGTATTCAAAATGAACCTTTCAGAAAAAAAAAAAAAAAAAAATTATACCAAACATATTATACCCGAAAACTTTTAGTTCAAACAAGTAATCAGTTCTTTTACAACTTATCTAAACTCGATTTTAACACTGTTAAAGAAGTTAGTATTTTATTTGTTATTACTGTCATTAACTGAAAAACTAAATGATTTTTCAGAATAAAAGTTATTACAAAATTCCCTACGGATTAATCAGTGAAGACCAAGAAAAAATTATTTTATTAAAGTAAAAAAAGAAGCTTTTTTTAAATTTTTTTCTTCTGTTCAGAACGTTGTTTAATAAAAAAAAATTCAGTGAATCAACAAACAAACATAATAAAAAGATAAACAAAAACTATTAAAATGAGGTGTGACTCTTGCGTTAAAACAGCTTGATTTACACTCTACAAATACTCATACTTGACTTTCGAAAGCTTTAATTTTGTTCAAGAGATTTATTAAATTTCTTTATTTCAATAAGCGTCTTTGAGCTTCAAAAGACATAATGAACGTGAGTTTTATGTTTTTCTGTAATTAACATAATAAAATGTTTAATAATACACACGTTGTTTTAAGTTGAAATTAAAAAAGGAAACAAATTTTTCTTACTTGAAGTAAAAGAAACTTAAGTTACCACAGTTTGAAAATACAAATGTACAAAAAGGGTGCTAATATAATCAGATGCTTTTTGACTTTCTTTATTTAGACTTCTACCGTTGACTTTGAGTTACAAAAAATAAGTCAGAACCCAAACGACGACAATTCTGAAATGACGAGATCCAATGAAACTGATACTATTAACCAAAGAGTTTTAAAATCCCCATTAGCACCTGTAAACAATTTTTTTAATTTTCTTGAACACAAAGCTCTGCAATTTTGTAACAAGCGTATGAATTTGATTAAAAAAACGATGACAGCCCTGTTTTTAATTGGATTTATCATCTACTTTATAATTGCGGTAAAAAAAAATCCAAAAGGAACTTCGGACCTAATTTATGTTGGTACTTTTGTTTTTTTTTGTATTTCTTACTGGCTTTTGAAAAAATATTTTGGAAACAGAATTTGGTACGGTATTTTGAAGCCCTTACGTGATGCAACTCTACCGAGATGGAAATACATTAAATGGTGAGAATTTTAAATAAGTACCAGAAACTAGCTCGATTTAAAATCGGATGCGACTTTCGAATTTTACATTTAATCTTGAATATCAAAAAAAAAGTTTAATTCCGTTAAAATCAATTAATTAATCAAAAATGAAATTAAAAAATTACGAGCTCTTACTTCAGCAATCAATTTTTTGATTAATATTTTTTGCTGATGTTGTTTGCAAAAGTCTGCAAAAAAATCACTTTAAGCTATAAATATGATTTTTTAGTTAAAAGCTTATATTTGCAACCAATAGGATAACCATATTTGGATTTTTGGGCTTTGTTATATTTTGGATATCTTGGGATACTGCTAGAAAACCGGAGAAGCTCATTTCATTAGCTGGTCTACTTGTCTACGTGCTGATTGGATTTTTTTTCTCAAAGGACAGAAATCAAGTGAGTTTATTTTGTTTAGCTTAGCGACATTATAACTAAAAAATAATTTTAACGATATTCTGTACAATCACGAAAAGTTCTAGAGGTTAAAGACAATTCAAATTCCGTTTAAAAACAAAGTTAACAAAATGTTTTCAAAGGACTTAAGCCCAAAGCCCATTTTTAAATGTGAAACTACATTTTTTTAGTTTCTAGGCTAACAATAGGTAAAAAACAAATAACAGAAAAAAAGAAAAAAATTAAAACTTTTTTTTCAATTTTTCCAGCATAAATATGGAAATTTGGTAAAAAGTATTTCAAAAACTTGGTTTATGTTTCCTTCAGTAATAAAAGTGTAACAAACCCATCTCCGGTTATCTCATCTTTAAAATATTTATGATCAAATTTCTTAAAGCGCTTTTGAACCACTTATGACCTATAAAAACTGAACTAGATAGTGACTATAACAATTGCCTATAACATTTTCTTCTTATTATTTATTTTATTTTTTTTAGATAAAATGGCGTCCTGTTCTGTGGGGATTATCTTTGCAATTTGTATTTGCTTTAATGATTTTACGTACAAAAGTCGGATTTGCTTTTTTTAAATGGCTGGGGGATAGAGTTTCTATTTTCCTTGACTTTTCAAAAGCAGGTTCTGAATTCTTGTTTTCAAAAGATAATATGGAAGAACATTACTTTGTATTTATGGTAAAAAATTTTCAAATTTTAAAAGAATGCAGCAGATATATAAATCTGCATGTCATTTTACATAAATGTATACATACACATATATATGTATATGCGTATATATATGTGTATGTATTTATACATACATACATACATACATACATACATACATACATACATACATACATACATACATACATACATACATACATACATACATACATACATGCATACATACATACATGCATACATACATACATATACTTATACACACACACACACATATACATACACAATTTTTAGATTTTATCAATAGTAATCGCATATTTTTTTAGGTTTTGCCAATGGTAGTTTATTTTTCCTCTGTAACTTACCTTCTTTACTATCTTGGTTGGATTCAAATTGTTATTAAAAAAATTGCCTGGATTTTGCAAATTTCAATGGGAACTTCTCCAGCTGAGTCTGTAAATGCAGCTGGTAATATATTTCTTGGACAGGTATTATAACTTCAACTCACAGTGTCTTTAAAAAGAGAAAAAGGTGGCCAAAACCATTTTTTTAGTTAATATTTACATTCGATAGATCAGAATAGGGTTTCAAGAAATTCAATTTTCAGTTTATAAAACTTTTTCACCTAGCAGCCAATATTTTTGGACCAGTTTAAAGCTTAATGTATGATAAATATCAAAAAAGATTTTTTTGCTAGTAAATAACTTCAAATTTGATTTCTTCTCTACAGTTCTTTTAAGTATCTTTTTTTTCCCCAGCTAAAAAACTCTTCTCTTAACATGTCCTGGCCTGAAACTCTTTCATGTATAAATGTTATGGAAAAAAAACAATCTTTTTTTAAAGTTCGATTTTTAGCCACTATTGTTCCTTTCTAAAGCAATTGTGCAATTTAGCAAATATTCTTATACACAATAGTTATCTTAAAAAAGAGGGTTTTTTAAATACTTTATTTCATTGAAAAATAAAGACAAAAATCTGGCCCAATTTTAGCATGCAGCTATATATGTTATTGACATTCTATTTCTTGAGAGCAAGAATGTACAAAAGTTCAAAAATTGCCACAATGGAATTGTTATTCTCCAACCTGGTTAAATCATACTTACACATATAAGTTTGACCAAAGTAACAGTCACTGTTTAAAATATATTATTTAATAAACTAATTATTATTAATGAATTATAAAATAATTTAAGGTAATTTTTTTTTTGTAACTATCATTAATTATTATATTCAATTTGCAGCTCTTAAAATTTTAGCTCTGTAAAGCAAAAAACAATTTTTAAGAAGAAAAACGTATGGTTCTAATACTTAGAACAATCTTGCTCTGAAAGGATAATCTTTAAAACTTATTTCATATATGCTTTTTAGACAGAAGCTCCGCTATTAATTAGACCTTTTCTTGCAAATATGACTGAATCAGAGCTGCATTGTGTTATGACTGGAGGTTTTGCAACCATAGCTGGTAGTGTACTTGGTGCTTACATAGCATTTGGAATTTCTGCATCCCACTTGTTATCAGCATCAGTAATGAGTGCACCTGCTGCCTTATCTATGGCAAAGCTCATGTATCCAGAAGTGGAGGAAAGTCAATGGAAAAATGTTGATGATATTAAAATTGAAAAAACGTTAGTTTAAATTTCTTTTTGCAAATTTGTTTATTAAAAGATTAATTTATTTTTAAAATCTAATTATACCTGTTGCTATTATTATCATTAATTAAATTAAAAATCAAAGTATTTTTACTTATTTCTACAAAAAGAACTAAATACAACTTCCTGTATGAGAAGCTGTAGACCACTATTTAGTCTAAAGCAGGTTAAATTTGACAAAATCTTAATGAACCAGAATTCTTAAAGAAACAAGCAGTCAGAAGATAAAAGTAGGGTCAGAAGTCTTTAAGTTTAGTAACCATTCATGAGTTACAAGACTTACTGATCTTTTTTAAGCTTGTTATAATGGTTTTATTGTTCATCTTTTGTGTACCTTTTTTTCCCATAAACTCCTTTTAAACTTCCCCAGAATTAATGTTTTAAACAATTAAATATTGAGATTCTTATTCTACAGTGCTTCCAGAAAGTATTACCGCACTCATATTTTTTTTACCTAAGTGAACTTCAAATGAGTGTTATTCAAAAACAATAAAAGGCTGATTGATAATTTTTTTTTAACATGTTCATAAAATAAAGCAGAATTACTAATTGTCAAATATAAAAAAGATATTTCTTTATTATTATCTTGAATTTAATCAGAACACAATAAGAGTGATAAAATCAATATTAAAAAAGTGTGCAAAAGTATTAGCGCACTTACAGTTTTTCAAAGATTCTTAGAAAGTTTAATATTTTATGTGACCACCTTTGTTTTTAAAGCATGCCAAGACTCTACGCGGCATAGAATCTATAAGTTTTCTGATTAATTCTTGTTGCACGGTGTTCCACAACTCTTGCATTTTCGTTTTGAGCTGCGCCAAGTTAGTGGGATTGTTTTTTTGTAATTTGCAGTCCATCCAACTCCAAAGACTCTCAATAGGATTTAAATCAGGTGAGCGAGCGGGCCAAGGCATTAGGTTCAACCGTTTTTCTTCCAAGTACTGCTTTATTGAGTGTGCTGTGTGACAAGGAGCGCTATCTTGCTGAAATTGGCAGGTGGAGTAAGCCTTGAAAACATCCATTGATGGCTTCAAATAATCTTCTAATATCTCTCCATATGAATGTTGATTAAGGCGATCAGTGTAAAGATGCGCCAGTCCATTGCAAGATCAAGCAATGCAGCCCCAAATGCCAATTGAACCTCCTCCTCCTTGAACTCTTGACATGATAAAACGAGGATTATATTTTTCGTTTTTTTATCTCCTCACGACAACCCTTTTCTTGCAATTAAGAAGTTCAAAATTTGACTCGTCCGAGAAAATTACTTTTCTCCATTGCTCTACAGCCCATGCAGATCTCTCCTTGCACCATCTCCTCCGCTTGAGACGGTCTTTGATACTTAATAGTGGCTTCTTTGTTGCAAGGTATGAATTGAGATGTTTTTTCTTCATAAGCTTGATAATTGTTGATCGGCTAATTTGATGTGCACCCAACGCTGTATTCAGGTCTGAGGCGATTTCGGCTATGCTCATGTTTGGGTTGCGTCTAGCAAGCATAATTGCTTTATTTTCGTCCCTTTCTAATATTTTTTTAGAATGACAAGAGCGTCTTTTGTCTTTGACTGTTCCAAACTCATAGTTTTTGAGAATTGTTTTAACGCTGCATTCACTGATTTCAAGTTGACATCCGATTTCTCGATTGCTGAGACCACTTTTGTTCAGGCCAACAACTTGCCACTTTGTTTCAATTGATATGCTCCTTAATCCCATATTTTTGTTATTGCAATTTTAAAGTTTTAACTAACTGTATTTCAAATGATATTTCTGCCATTTCAATTTATTCTTCATATATTTTTTATTGACTATTATTAATCAGCAGAGAGTTTTTAACAAAAATTAACCAAAAAAGTTTTTCTTAAAGGAATTAAACGAGTGTGCAAATACATTTTAAATGAGTGCGCTAATACTTTTGCACACATAATTTCAGACATTTTTCCGAGAAGTCATTAAACTTCTAATTAACTCATTAAAAAAACAAGCAGGTTGACAATATTTGACATTAAAATTAAATTTAATTGGTTTTACCTTTCATTTAATAAAAAAAAGGTCAAAATTAAAATTACTTTACAATTTATATTGATTTGAAGTTGTCTATAATAAAAAAGTTACAAGTGCGCTAATACTTTCTGGAAACACTGTATGTTCCTGTAGTTATAACTGCATTTAACTCAAGATACTTTTTTCATATCTTGTGCTACTATTTTTGGCTTCATAGTCTTCTGAGAACTTGAAATATTCAAACAAAATGGTTTTATCTGTTTTCATTTGTGATTCTAAAATTCCACTTTTCTTTTAAAAACATTATTTTTGTTTTAGCTAGATTGTGCTTTTTTTTTTTTTTTTTTTTTAGAGAAGAGTATAATATGTTTGAAGCAGTTGCCAATGGAGCATCTATGAGTATTTCTTTAGTTGCAAACATCGCTGTAATGCTTATTGCATTTTTATCTTTACTTCGTTTTGCAAATGCTATCTTGGGTTGGCTCGGAACAAATGTCAATGTAGATAACTTCTCGTTTGAGGTATATAATATACATTTGGACAGCAAAAGAATTCAGTTTCACTTTTAACATAGAATGAACAATCTCTGAAGTAAGGTTTTCTAAATAGATCCTAAACTTAATATAATTAGCTGCATAATCAACTTTTACAAAAATGAAACATGATTAATGTTTTCTGAAAATGTATTTATAAAAGAAAGAAAACTTAACTGTGCAAAAATTGAGATTAGTAAAAAAATAAAAGTTCAAGTTTAAATTCAAACTTCATGGCACTTGAAATAAAAATTAATTTAATATTAATTATGAGTTTAGCATTTGGTTGGATAACTTTTCCAATAAGTAAATTCTTGACATCAGTATAATGCATCAAAGTTGATCAGGAAATCAAGTTACATTTTTCCCTAAACATCCTTAATCATTTTAAAGAAATCCAAAAGAAACTATTGATTTACGATTTTACATTTTAGCAAATCCATCAATCTTTCCATCAAAGGTGGCTGGGTATAAAGGATATTAAGATTGGGAATCCTAAAAGTATGAAAGGTTTTTATTGGAGGACTAATGCACTTTTTATTAGAGGACTAGTGCACTTTTACACCTCCTTTTTTATTGTAGATTATAAAAGAATGGTGCTTGAAATAAAAAATTAAAAATCCATTTTGTTTTTGATCAATGGATAGTATTCTATTTTAAAACTGAAGAAAAATAAAGATTTACCAAAGTGCTATGTAATACATTTTCTCTACACCATTAGTTTTGTTATTATAAGTAGGTATAAGCAAGGTATTTTTCCTATTGAGATGAGAACAAGATGAGACAAATTTTAATCTTAATTTTGAAGTTGTTGATTCTGAGGAAGTTCGTTAAAGTTCTCTACATTTAATTTTTTGACAAGTTGAAAATCTCTTGTTTTGTTAAAAATAGTTAATTTCCTCAAATGAACACCTTTCAAAAAATGACACTCACAGCATTGTTGTTGTTTGACTTTATAAAAGCTTTTATGTGATTGTGAATGAGAGACAATGAACTGATAAATACTTGGTTCTGTTACCTAAATTCAGTTATTTAGTGGATTTAAGATAAGGACAGTAAGTATCAGGGTTTTTTCATTAATAATAAAAAATAAGGAATAAAGTACTAATTTCTACATCAGTCTTTTTAAATAAGTGAAATTTTCTGAAGTTTATTAAAAAAAAACTTTTCATGTGCTAAAATCAGCAAAATGTTTATGGCATTACAAGTTTAAGTTCTATAACTTTTTAATTTAAATAAGAGTCTATATTTACTTTTAAGATAATCTTATGTAAATAAGATATCTTAAAAGTAAAAACTTACTTAAATTAAAAAGTCCCCATTTTATTCAAATAAAAATTTCTAATTTTTCAGATTTCTTTGAAAATTATGTTAAATTTTTTAACTTCTTTTATAAAATTTAAAAAATTTTAATGAAAACATTGTTTTTATTTTTTGTATAAAAAATTATTATAATTTAATCATACTAAAAGAAAGATTAGAAGAGGCATTATATAGCATCTGTCCAAGGTGCCTACATATGGAGTATTATAGGTTTCCCAGAGACACATGGATTCATTTTTTAACTAACTTCTTAATATTGTATTACCATCTGACTGCAAATAAACTATTTATAATATTAACTTTTTTACATATAATTTATAATTGCAACGTTCATTAGTACCTTTAAATAAACATAAATGCAAATGCATAATTTTCCATAATCCAGCAAAGACCGCATAAACCCATTATTACAAATTCACTTGTTAATCACTTTCTAATTGGATAAAGGAAGATGAATTAAATTTGTTTAACGCTCAATTTACTTCTAAGGGAAAGGTTGAAGACAACCAAGATATAGGAGATGATGTCAAGTAATCGCAAATTTAGTTTCTATCAAATCATTCAAACTGTAAAAAATGATTGAAATATATAATTCACTAAGCTTCATTGTGCAAAAAAAAAAAAAGTCTCTAAAATAATGCTAGTGAAAAAAAAGATTTATCCGTTAAAGTTTAACAACATAAATTTTATAGAAGCAGATTTTATGATATATATCTTTTAAAATAATTACTATGGTTATTTATTTATAAAAGAGCCGAAGAAAAAAATTTTTTTTCTTTCACAGATTACTGTACCTGCTGGTAAAAACATTTCATTACTTAAACTAAGCAAATCCTATACATTTTACAATGTAAATAATCTGGGCTTAGAAGCCATCCTAAAATATTGGTGTGGTTTGTCCTTTTTGCAAATGTGCGGATTATTTCTGTTTTTAAAACACCAACACATTCACGATCTTTTGATTAAATTTACAAAATAAAATCAACTTTTCATATATGTTTAGAAAAACACATTTTCATCGATCTCCTCCAAATTGAAAAATCTGAAAAAATGCTCCTTAATTACTTTAAAACGAAATTAAATTACTTTTCAATTGTTCCCATACTTACACAGCGGTTTTAATCCTCCAGAACTATTTGAATTTTTTTTTTTGAATTTACATTTTGATAAACATTGTAAGTTTATTTTCTTTTAGTTGATCTGCTCATACATTTTCATGCCATTTGCATACATTATGGGTGTCAGTTGGAACGATTCTTTCGAAGTAGCAAAGTTATTGGGCATCAAAACATTTTTAAACGAATTTATTGCGTATCGAGACCTGTCGACTTTAAAAGCAAACAGAATTTCAAATACTGGAGAAATAACGATATCTGTGAGTTGCTTTTAACTTTTTTAATTGCCGAAATAAAACGCAGCAAACTTAAGTTGGAAAAACATTTGTCTACTTTCAAATATTTTAAAAAGGGAAGCTTGTGCTAGACGAAACTAATTTATTTAAACCTACACAGCGTAGTTTTTTTTGTTTTTTTGTTTTAATCATCAAGGAAAATAATGTCCATCAATTGGTATCTTGCTAAAAGTTCTATATCATAAAATCAAAAAATTTAAAATACAAATCTTTAAAAAACAAAATTTAGCATGACCTATTCATTCCTTTTTTGGCTGCTAAGATGGAATAAGTTTTTCAAAATATAAAAGTTTTGATTTTTTAAGTTTTTATTTCCTCAGTTGGTATCTACAAAAAGTTTATAATTTATAAAATTAAATAATGTATAAAAATAAATATCCAATGTAAATTTTTACGAAAGGAAAAATACAATTTAAAGTCAGTTTTACTGTAAATTAACTCTAATTCATAGAAAAAGCTAAGACAGATATCTACTTGCAAATTTTTAAAAATTTGTCTCTTAGTATGACTTAAATTATCACTTTTAAAACGACTTTCACAACAATTTTTACAACTTTTAAAACGACTTTTGCAACAATTTTTACAACTTTTAAAACGACTTTTTAAACAACTTTTTAAACATCATTTTTAAGTTGTTAATTTTAGTATTGGCGACAGACCGATCTTGAACTTTATCCGATTTTCATATTGTTTTATTTTTACAGGAAAGAAAGACAAATCAGCTTCACTTAAACTAAAGTATAAGATGCAGTCTTAAGCGTTGTTCCAACTTATAGAGCGTTCCGTCACGTGCAACCTTTCCCTATAGATAAGCAAAAAAATAAGCCCAATAGAAACTAGATTACATTCATAGAGAACTTTCAGCTATCTTCTAAAAACAGTTTTTGCACCCATTTTACAGTTTTTAATTCTTTTGCAGCAACGTTCTGAAGTAATCGCTACCTATGCGCTGTGTGGTTTTGCTAATTTTGGCTCTATGGGGGTTCAAATAGGTGGTTTAAGTGCTCTTGCACCCAATAAAAAGCAATCTATAGCTAAAGTGGTATTTAGGGCACTCGTTTCTGGAACATTAGCATGCTTCATGACAGCTTGTATTGCAGGTTAGTATCGTACTCTAAATTAAAATCTTAATTTATTTAAATTGAAAAAGTATAAATATATATCTTTATAGGCATCTAAATTAAAATCTTAATTTATTTAAATTGAAAAAGTATAAATATATATCTTTATAGGCATGTTGTACGATGATGAGAAATAAGATGCATCAAACATGTTGAAATATGAAGTTAACATCTACCTCATGGATAACTTTAACAGTTACAACGTCAATAATCCAAAAATTTTGGTAAAAAAAAGTCATGAATTCTGAATTTAAACTTTTTAAATAAAGAGTTGCATAGATTTATAATAGCTTTTGAAAGATTACAATTATATTTTCATCGAAAAAAAAACGAATAAAGTATGATGATACTTTGTTCAGTGCAGAGAACAAAGGCTAGTCCTATTAACTTAAATATCGCTTTTGATAAGAAGAGAGCATATTCAAGTGCGCTGAAAAATATTTAAAAGTGTGGTTGTACCCCAATAGAAAACAATCTTATAGATCAACGCTTGCCTATATAGACACACAGTGGCTTGCAACATTTCATACTCTTATGTATTTTTTAGAAAAACTAATAATTTATAATTACTATGAGACTTTAGCATTAGATATAAGAAGCAAAATAATATAGTAGAAGATTTTTATCTATGTTTGTGAATAGGCTTATTATTACAATTTTTATATTTAGATGTGCTAAAGTTTCCGGTCAAATAATATTTAATTACGTTGACGTTCAAAGGCGCATAAAACAAAACAGCGATGAATGTTTACATTTAGGTCATAGATACGCATTCATACAAAAAATACTTCATAGCATCGACAGGTAAATCAACCATGAGCGATATTAATACAAAATACCCTTTTGGATGTGGTTTAAAAGATCCTAACATTAGAATAAAACCGTATTATTAAAGTTGCACGTGGTATTAATTACTTAATACCACATCGTTGTGCGGCTGTTATAGTTGCAGAGGGTATGGCTAAAATTATTAACATAAATTTAGTCAATTAAAGAACATATGGGCCAATCACTTTTCTTGAAGTTAAAAGTGGCCGGAGGCATTTCATTCACAAACAAAAATAAGATTCTTCTTTCTATAAATACATTCAAAAGCGAAAAAAAAAAATTCTTTTGCTATATTATTTTGTTTCCTATACTAACATCTCATAATGATTTTTAATTGTTTTTTTTTTTAATTTTTTATTGTCTTTTTTTAAAATAAGTTAGATTACGAAATGATACTAACAGGAAACCTTTGCACACCACTGTATGTTTGTTAGGAATAAAATTATTCTATGGGAAAAGTTTTAAAACCAAATCTAAGTACCTTGGTCAGACCTAACAAAGTCCTATGCTTTAAGAAAGTCTTAATTTAAGAAATGACAAATTTTCGAATATATAAAAGAAACATTTTTTTTATGTATACGAAATTAGGACTTTCTTAAAGCATAGGACTTTGTTAGGTCACACCACTGTAAGATGGATTAAAATGTAATTATCTGCATATTAGAATGATAGTTTTGTTTTCGTCTCTTGATATATTATTGAAAAAAGTAGAAGGCACGATTGTTCTTAGTAGCAAAACATTTTCATTATTCTCTCAAAGTGTCATGGAGGATTCACAAACAAGACGATTTTAAAAGCCTTGTCCCAATTTGCGATAAAAATCAAGACAATTTTCAACTTTCAGTGGAAATCCGGGATGATATCGAGAAGAGATAAGATGTCCCGGACAAAAAAGGAGCTTTACAACTTCCCGGAATTTACATCTTTTTAACGGGACATAAAGAAACATACCAATTAATCGTTAACGTGAAGTTTAATGAATTTTTTCAGAAATTTTTTGAACTGTTTCAATATTCGAGCGATCTCGCGCAGAATTCAGTATGCGAGAGGTCGCGCGTTCGCGCCCAGGAGAAGTAACGTCAATTTTTCTGTGTAGTTGTTTTTACTCATGATCTCCTCATCTGTTCAACATCAGCCTCATCAAGGAAAACTACATCATCTGAGTCTTCAAAGATACAACAAGTCAAACGTACTCATGAGTTTACTCTGTGGATGAAGTGCTTGAGAGCCTCCTTTCCTGCTTCTCTCGGGCAGCGGACATCATCCTTTGAAACATTTTTGCTTCATTTTAACTAATTTTTGGTGTACAATTGAATGGTCAAATGAACAAGTTCAGAGAGCAGAAGGTTGTGTGTTCACGCCCCGGCAGACTACTACTTTGCTGAGACAAATGACTCTCCTCTGCGGTAAGCTGCAGTTGGTGTTGGAACGACAGATCTTCTTCAATTCTCTCTGCTGGGGTGTAAACTTTGGTTTTGGTTTATCAGCATAATAATTTAAGACTTATCCACTTAGTATTCTGCTGGAGGGCTCGGCCATTACAATGGTCTTTGCTACTTTATCGTGATTTAACTATGCCAAAACTTAACAAGGCAAATAAAAATTGAAATTAAAATTATTTTATTTGCAATGTTATTGGCAATGAGGAGTAAATAAAAGTCTTTAAGGGGGATACACCCCCAAAAAATGACTTCTTATGCAATGAAAACATAGATAAAATTCGCAACTAAAAATCTTATTTGAGTTCTTGTTAGATTTAAAGAGCTTCTTGTTAGATTTATAAAACTATTAGTAAGAAAAATTAGTTTTCAAGTTTAGTTTCAGCTCAATTTTTATCGCAAGAGAAATAAATTTTTTAAAAGTTTTTTAACATGGTAAAAGTAGATAGAGTTAAAGCAAGAACAAAACGAGCAGTAAAAAGAAAAAGGATTTTTAATGGAAAGGTGTTACGTGGCAGTGAAATTTTAAATAATTTAATTCACCTTTTAAATGATAATATTGAATCTTTTGTTGATAAACAAAAAGACATCTTCAAAACGTCGACTTCTTCTTTTCGCGAGCTTCAACCTATTTTGAATTTAACATTACAAAAGAATGCTTATGTCCAAAACAAAGATGTGATAGGTTATAGAATAATTGACTGTTCTATTTTGTCAGATGCTGTATCGGTTTTAAGTTGCCCCACTTGCTTTCAAACAACTTTAGCAATAACTGAAAACATTAGCAAAAAGCGAGGACTTGCATGTGAACTTTCAATTTTTTGTTCAAAATGTAAATATCAAAATAACTTTTATACTTCTAAATTATTAAATTAAAAAGGAATCTTTGATATAAACACACGTACAATATACACAATGAGAACTCTTCGAATAGGATATTCTGGAATTCAAAAATTTATGACCCTTATGAACATGCCAAAACCAATGGCGTCGAAAAACTATGATAAACTTGTTTTGAAAATAGCTAATATTACAGAGGACGTTGCACAGGAAACAATGACTGATGCTGTAGCTGAATTAAGACAAAATTGTCAAAATGAAGATGAGATTTTAGATATTGGTGTATCGTGTGATGGGACATGGCAGTGTAGGGGATTTTCCTCATTAAATGGTGTGGTTGCTGCACTCTCATTAGACAGTGGAAAAGTTATAGATGTTGAGGTAATGAGTCATTTTTGCAGAGGGTGCTCTTTAAATCAAAACCTTGCTAAGAGAAATCCTACTGCTTATGCCAAGTGGAAAAATTTACATATTTGTAAAATGAACTTCATTGGTTCTGCAAGTGGAGTGGAATGCAAAGGAGCCAGTCGCATTTTCCACCGATCAATTCAAAAACATAAACTAAAATATGTTAACTTTTTGGGTGATGGAGATAGTAAAAGCTACAATATAGTCAAAGATGTTTATCCTGACACTCAAGTAACTAAATTGGAATGTGTTAGGCACTATCAGAAGCGTGTTGGAACCCGACTTTGAAAATTGAAAAAAAAAGTGAGAGGACTAGGTGGTCGTGGAAGATTGACAGATGCAACAATTGATCGATTGCAAAATTTTTTTGGTATAGCAATTAGACAAAATACTGGTGATATAGTTGCCATGAAATCATCAGCACTTGCAACTCTTTTTCATGTGGCATCGTCGAAAGATAACAACTGGCACTACCCACATTGTCCAACGGGTGTAAGTAGCTGGTGTAAATTCAACAGAGACAAAGTAAATAAAACCAATACCTACAAGCCAGGCCCTGGCCTTCCTTTAGAGGTTGCATACAAGATCAGACCTGTTTTTGAGGACCTCACTAAAGATGATGAGCTTAAAAAATGTCTTCATGGCAAAACGCTAAATGCGAATGAGTCCTTTAATGGAAAAATTTGAAATTGTATACCAAAAACAAAATTTGTCACCATTACAGTGCTAAAGTTTAGTGTCTACGACGCTGTAGCTAATTTTAATATTGGGATGAAATCGTCAATCCTAATTTATAAAAAACTTAACATGATTCCTGGCTATTATACAATAAACGGTTCAAACGCTATAAACAAAATCCACCTTAAACAGTCAATCTATCGAGGAAAGCCAAATAATAAATTGCGTCGTCAAAAATTAAGGGCTAAAAAATTAAAGAAAAGTGATAAAACCTTAGAAAATGAAGGCAAATTATATGAAAAAGGAGGTTTTTAATTTGAATTAGAGTCTTATATGTAATATTTAGTATGTTTGGAGATTTTTTATTTAATAATTTTACATTTTTAGCGTTTTCTCAGTTTGAGGTTTTTCAATATGCCGGCCAATGTTGCAAGAGTACCGCTTAAGCTTTTTGTCTCAAATTTTCAGCATACCTTCCTTTTAATAAGCCCTGTGTTTTAAATGGAACAGAATTTTGATATCTCAAGAAAAAAACCAGAATAGCTGTTTTACCTTTTAAAAAATTGCCCTTTTTTATAATACCATTTTTGTCGGACATGTACTCAGACCCAGATTTTTTTTTTCCAAATCTGTTCCATTTAAAACACTCAAGCACCTATTCTAAATGCAATACTAAAGTTTCACTTTGCCTTTCTTAATAGTTTTTGCTGAATCTTGGCCGGTGCAAATCATATTTTCTGCTTATTTTAGGGGTTTTTTGGGGTATATGCAACAATCGTTGACCAAAAAAAAAAAAAAAATGTAAATTTTTTGTTTTCATTATATTGTATGTTAGATTACTTAAAAAGTTTTCTTCTATTGTCTATATTTAAATTTGGGGGATAATCCCCCTTAATAACAAATTTGTCAAACAATTCATTTAGTTGTGTCACTAGTTGAAGGTATATCAGTTGGAGCAGTGGATGGTCCAGAGACAGGAGCTGGAGTAGAAGTCCTTGAACTAAATTTGCTTCCAGTTGGAGTCAAGTATCTAGTGATGAGTGGCGCAACACCTGGTACATGAGATTTTGTAACAGTAGTGTTTACTTTAGAGTAGACTTTAGAGAAGGCCGAACTTGCTGGTGACATCAGCTGACTTGGTAGACTTAGATTTACCTGAATTTCGACCACATAATCAGATTCAACAACATTGGATTGATCACTCTCTAGAGACAACAAATCTGGAAGAAAGTTTAAAAAACAAATTTAATTTTTTCAAAATTAAATTTTGCTTAGTTTTTTAAACTAAGCAAAATTTAATTTTGAAAAAAATTTCAAAATTTAAAGTTAAAACAATAAACTACCCAATAAACACGCTTTAGTTGGTGCAACTGACGGGCCAGTATTGGCTATAGTTGGCTAACTGTTGGCATTTCTTGCCAACCATTATCCGACTTTGTACCGCGTGTTTTGAATCGTTAAAGTTTCCCGTAAGTTTTATAAACGTATCTTAATATAATTAGCACAGAAACGTTTAATGCAGGGATGGCCAAAACGTGGCTCGCGAGCCGCATGCGGCTCTTGGAATGTCAATGCGGCTCGCGAACCGCATGCGGCTCTTGGAATTTCATTTCGACTCTTTTCGTTTTAACTTTAATTAATCGCAACACTTATTTTTTTGAAATGGATAAAGTAAAATACTAACAATAATCCACTTCGCTACAACAGGAAGAAAAGAAAAATTGATGACGAGAAAAGAATATTTAATGAAGATTGGACAGAAAAATTTGCATTTATTGAAAAAGAAAATAAACCGATATGTTTAATTTGTAATAAAGAACTTGCTCACAACAAGTCAGGGAATTTTAAACGCCACTATGAAACTAAACATATAAATTTTTCCAAGGAATATCCTTTAAATTCAGATTACAGGAAAAATAAAATTGAATTACTCAAAACAATAATTAACAATCAAATGAATGCTTCATCTTTCAGTAAAGAATCAACTATTTCTACAGAAGCAAGTTTTGTTATAGCATGGAACATTGCAAGAGTTAAACATTCTTACTCTGATGGAGAATTTGTAAAGCAAAATATTTCAGATGTCCTCTTAGTTTTAGATCCTAAAAATAGCAAAATCCAAAGGTTAATTTCACAGATTCCTATTTCTCGACATTCAATTGAAAGAAGAATATCTGAGATAAGTGCTGATATTAAGCAGCAATTGTTGAATGACTTAAAAAACTGTGAAGCATTTAGTTTAGCTCTGGATGAATCAACAGATGTTCAAGATAAATCTCAAATGGCAGTATTTGTTAGGTATGTAACATCAGATGTAATTGTGAAAGAAGAATTACTAGATTTGGTTGAGCTAAAAGATACAACTCGTGGAGTTGATCTAAAGGAAGCTCTTGAAACAGTTCTACTTAAAGCCAATGCACCTATCAACAAACTTGTTAGTGTTGCTACAGATGGTGCACCAGCAATGGTTGGCAAACATGTTGGACTTATTGGTTTATTAAAAAGTGATCCTAAGTATCCAGAGTTCATTCCAGTTCATTGTTTGATTCATTGAGAACATTTAGTAGCAAAACATTTTAATTTTTCAATCGTTCTAAAGTCAGTGACAAAAATTGTAAATTACATTCGATCAAATGCTAAAAATCATAGACAGTTTTAAAACTTTATTGATGAATTGGATCTTGCTGACAAACCAAATGACCTATCATTTTACTGTGCTGTACGGTGGCTTTCAAGTAGTGATGCTTTATATAAGTTCGTAGAATTATTAGAACCAATTAAATCTTTTTTGATTGAAAAGAAAAAGACTTTTGAAATTCTTGATGATATGAACTTTTTGCAAGATCTTTTGTTTTTGACTGATATAATGCAACATTTACAAAGTCTGAATTTATCTCTTCAGGGAAAAGAAAAAATTATATCTGATCTTGCTCAGACTATTTTTCAAAAAAAAATTACCCTTTTTCAGAGAGATCTTACTTTAAAAACCTTTAACCATTTTCCTCAAATGAAGAAGATAATTATTTCTAATCCTTCAATTCAGTATGATGACCATAAGATTGAATCATACAGGGAAAAATTACAGAATTTACTAGAAGGCTTTCAAAAAATGTTTATAGATTTGCATGCACTTAAATCATCTTTAGGATTTATAATAAATCCTTTTTTAATTGATATTATTGGTGATGGTCGTCCAATTCCATCAAACATAGTTGAAGAAGTATCTCAATTTGAAACAGAACTATTAGATCTCCAAGAAGATAAAAATCTTCTGATGCTGCATAAAACACTAACTTTATTGGAATTTTGGAAGATAGTGCCTGAGGTTAAGTATCCCCTACTGAAAAAGATTAGCATAAAATTTATTTCAATTTTTGGTTCAACATACACATATGAATCTTTATTTTCCACTATGAAATTTGTCAAATCAAAGTATTGTGCAAATCTAACCACTGAGCATTTGTCAGAATAACTTAAAACAGCAACTACAAGCTTGAAGCCAGATTTTAAGAGACTTACCAGTAAAGTTCAGAATCTTAGTGCCTGATTGGAAAATTCATAACTTTGTAATTTTGTTACTTTTTTAAAAACTTATGACGTGAATATGCTTCTTAAAACAATTCTATAACTAGTTTTTCTTGTGTGAGAGTAAAAGGGAATCAGATTTTTATTTAACTTGATTGAAATGAGTTTTTCGAAACACTCAAGATAATTTGAAATTCTAAACAAGCTTACATTTAAAGTAAAGTTTTTGACTTTGAAAAATTTTTTTTTTAATTTAGACATAAAAACTAGTTGTAAACATAAAATTTGTACACAAAAAGTTTTTTAGAAAAAGTTCTTTAGAAAGATTTATTTCTTTTCATAAAAATTTAAGTTTAACTTTATGGAGGATTTTACAGCACTTATTTTGCCACCAGTTTCTAATTTTTTTTGTAAGGCAAAATACCTTTAAAAAAAGAATGCAGAAAAATTTTCTTAACGAATTATTTAATGCGGCTCTTCGGTTCACGTAAGTATTTGAATGCGGCTCTCGTGCCAAAAAGTCTGGCCATCCTTGGTTTAATAGAGAGCTTACGATATGAAAACTGCAACGGCAACGGAGACGACAAAGGTCTGGATCGAGCGGTTGCGACTAGCAGTTGCGGTATTCATATAAAATTAGTTACGAATTTCTGCTTCAAAAAAAAAGAAAACATCTTGAAATAAACAAAAAAAAAATTAAAAATGGCTCCTTTAAGAAATGTTAGAAATAGTTTATTGCTTGCATTAGAATCAAATATCATAGACGACGAGGAATTTTTACTACTGTACAAATTTAATTCGTCTAAGAATCCAGATTTACCGTTTTGGAGTTATAAGCAATTTTGTTTAGAAATCATGTCTGATGATGAATGCAAAAGTGAATTTAGATTTCTACGTAGTGATATATATTGCTTACTCAATGTACTTCAACTACCTCAAGAGTTTGTATGTTATAATGGGTTAAAAGTTACTCCGGTAGAAGCACTGTGTATTTTTTTAAAACGATTCTCCTACCCATGTAGACTACTCGATATGATACTTGATATATATATATATATATATATACATATATATATATATATATATATATATATATATATATATATATATATATATATATATATATATATATATATATATATATATATATATATATATACATTTATACTTATGTATATATCTTAAATTTGTATCAGAAATTAAATAATTACTTTGTTACACTTTTGAAGCAAGTACTACTTTGATCTATTTTTAAGCCGTTTTCAGAGAACACGAATTTCAGCGTTTTGACGTTGCGTAAAAAGTTTTAAAACGGCATTTCAGGGAATCCCATCCATTGCGCATGCCTAGTGTCAAATATTTGTCATAAATTGTAGAAGTTGCCGTTGCAGTTTTCTTATCGTAAGCTCTCTAATGTTTAATGCTCAACGTCGTTTCGTCATTAGTTACTAGGCTTTGAAAAAGCGCGTTCTCTAAATGCACGCGGCCATTGGAGAAAGATCTCTTAAGCGAGTTGAAACTTTTTTCCTGTTGGAGTTTAATTATTAGTTTAGATATATTACATGAAGAATCATATTAAGAGAAATGATAATCGTTAAGATCATATTATAATTGAAGTAAGTATATAAAATAGTTATATATACCTTTTTATTAGCTAAAGTAGAAAGGATTTAAATTTTTATCAGAAAAAGTAGAAAGGATTTTAATCTTTTAAATCGTTTGTATTTTGTTTGTTTTAGCTTTTCTTTCAGCATTTTTATTTTTGTTATTTTAATTTTTAGAAAGAAAATAGGGGTATGGATGTTATTTAAAGTTACACTAATGCTACTTCCTTAAAATGGTTATTACTACTTTGAAATTTCTGTGATGCTTTTAATTATTTTTGTTCTTTTTTAGAAAATTTAGAAAAATAAATTAAAATTTTGTGCCAACACTGACATGGCATGTCACATGTTATTGTATGTAAAGGTTAAATTTTGTTATGAGGATTACAGTTCTTATGAAAAAAAAAAAGAAGGTAAAGAGTATTGTTTGTAAATATATATTTTGTTTACTTTGAATCTTTTTAAATTTTATGGCGTTATTTTTAAAATTTTTGTTTGCACACGTTTATTGTTTGCATATATGCTTTTTTGATATGTATGTATATGTTGAAATAAGTGCCTTTTAGTTGTTCTATCAATGTGTTTTTACAACAATGTAAAGTGTTTTTTTATTGTTTGTGTATGTGTTAATATGTGTTATATAATTGTTTTAAAATTGTGTTGAAATATGTATATAAGGTATATATTTAATCTTATATACACATTTAAACACATTGTGTTTATAGTTGGTACATGTTTATATTATGTTGTTTCTGTGTTTTCAAAGTGCTGTGACTTGGTAAACATCTACCTTAAAATCAATTATTGTATTTTAGAGCAGAACAAATGGCTTAAGATTGTGCAGCTCAACGTGATGCACACCTAACGGCATGGTTTAAGTTAAATGCTGAAAATGAAAGAGCACATTGCTATTCTTATGTAGACATTCCTTATCACTTTATATTTGATGATAAACATTGTAAATGGAAGGTTAGACAAAGGGGTGGTAATAAGGTGATAGTAAGAATGGATAAAGTTAATCTAACTGGAGAATTGTTTTTTCTTAAACTGTTACTTTTGCAAGCAAAAGGAGCAATATCTTGGGAGGATGTGTGTGCTGTTAATGGTGTTGTCCTTGAAACGTTTTGTGAAGCATGTGTTTTGAAAGAATTGTTGTAAGATGACACTGAATGGCAGAATACTCTTTCTGAGGCGGTTTTAACACGTACGCCAAAGCAAAGTAGACAGTTGTTTTCAATTATTTTGACCTTTTGTGAATCTGACAATCCTTTACATCTCTGGAATACATGCAAAGCTTTTATGATGGAAGATTTCATTCACCGCTCAATCCCACTTCTAATAGCTGAACAAGCTACTCTTCATCAAATTGAAAAGATTATTAATCAAAGTGCTAAAATGCAGACTGATTACAATCTGCCTGTTATTGATGAGTTTATTAGCTTAAATCTAGAAAATTTTGATGAAAATGTTCAACAACTGAAATAGTAGAATTGTGTACAAACACAACCAGCTGAAATAGTAGAATTGTGTGTAAAATGTTCTTTGCATTGGCAATGGGTGCAGAAGTTTGCATTAACTGAAAATACGAGAGTACAAGATGGGGAAGGTGAATTTTCCCAATGGCTACTAAAACTTGGGAATGGAACAATACCTGTCAAAGAGGAGGATCCTTTTAAAGGATGCATTAAAATACCAAATCAGTGCATTATTAGAGAAAATGAATCGATTGTTGAAAGGATTTTTGGAGTTGCTGATCGAAATGATTTTTCTCAACGCGTGATTTTAACACCAACTAATGTTGATTCATTATTAATGAAGAAGTGCTTGAATGTCTGCCGGGTGAGGTCAAAATATATTTAAGTGCCGATCAAATTGATACTGATGACCTTAATGAAAGAAATAATTTTCCTGTTGAGTTTTTGAACAGCTTAACTCCTTCAGGTATTCTACCTCATTGTTAAAAATTGAAATTTGGTTGTGTAATTATGCTACTTAGAAATTTAAATCTCAAAGCTGGGTTATGCTATGGCACTCAAATGAACGTTTGTGCTCTTCAAAATAATTATATTGATGCAGAGGTTTTGACAGGTGTTTCTGGTGGTAAATGGGTTTTTGTTCCTGGAATTCAGTTGGCTCCATCAGATTCTAATTTACCTTTTGTTCTGAAATGTCGTCAGTTTCCTGTCAGATTGGCTTATTCAATGACAATTAATAAAAGTCAAGGTCAAACATTTGATAGAGTTGGGGTATATCTTAAAAAACCGTGTTTCTCTCATGGTCAACTATATTTTGCATGTTCAAGAACTAAAGCATTTAATAGTTTGTTTTTCAAAATTGATAAGCATCTCATTCAACGTATGGTAGGTGAAAAGTGCTACACAAATAATGTTATACTTTTTTTATTACTTTAATATTTTTTTCATAGTTTTTGATAAATATACCTGTCATTTAACCCTATAACGCCTGAATTTAAAATTTTTGAAAAAAAATAGCTTTTGGTTTTATTTTTTTACTTTCTTATTTATCAATATGTAACAACCAAAATATATTTAAAAAAATATATAATTTGCATTTTTTTTTAAATGTAACTTAATTGTCACATTCCTCCATAAAAACTTTAGATTTTCGGTACTAAATACGTTTGAATGAAACGTTACGAAAACTTCGTGCTCGGCGTTATAGGGTTAATATGTTTATATGTGTTATATGAAACCATATTTGTTTATAGCTGTATATATGTTTATTGTTTCCATGTCTTCAAAGTGGTGTGAGTTGGCATTATATTGAGCAAGATTGATAACTTTGCCAGCCAAGTGGTGTACTTATAGCAGAGGTGTGACTTGGCAGTATTTAGTGTCAGGCGGTGTTACTGCTTTAGAGCTAGGTTGTGTTGTCTAGCCTTTTTTTAATTATTCTGGAAACACAATGTTGTTAATGTTTTGCGTAATGTGTATGGGAGAGTATGCAACCTTAATCTTTAAATCTAGGGTGTTTTAATGTCCTAAATTTGAAGTAATTGAATAACTAATATTGAACATAAAAACAAATATACTTTAATATAGTTATATGTTTAGTAAAAAGATAAATATATAGTTAACTTTAAATTGGTTTTCTAACTTTGCCTTTCATATTTTAATTTGGTTTGTTATTTTCGCTGGATTTTAGGATCAAGAGTGTAAATATTCTATTGTTATGTGTTATTGTTGTGATGTTTTGTGTTGATAGATTGCTTGGCTTACCTTCACGTTGGTGACGATTGTTAAAAATGAATAATAGGCAGTTTCATTATTGGAACTTACAGCTTTTATCTATTTACAAAAAGCCAAGACAACATTATGCTGAAAATGCAGTTTATATCTTAATTTTTTTTTTTTTTTCTTTTTAAATTTATTTTAGTATTGTTAATCCTTTGCACTTCGAAATAGATTTTATAGTTACATTTTCGATAAATGTTTATATTAACTGCCATGTCAAAATAGGTTACTATAAATAGGTAAATCGATTTTCAGTTTTTATGTGTTTTTTTTTGTTTTTTTTTGCTTTAAGATTTACGATTGACGCATTTATACGATTTATAAAAAGAAAACCTGATTACCTTTTATTGTAAATTTTTGTCAGTTAAAATGATATAAATATATTCAATTAGTTCAATTTTTTCTTATTTTCTCTATTTTATGCCTAATAATATTTGTTGTACGGGATCTTTTTAAACGGGGGGTGAATATTGTAGTTTTGCGCATTTGTCAAATATCGAGTTACTTAAATTTTATAAGGTGTTTAATTAATTAGCTAAACTTTGAGGAAAGAAAAAATGCTTATATATGTTAAATTCTTAAATCATTCTTTCATATTTTATTATTCTGGTAAAAGGTCTTCATCAAAAACTTGATTACTCTTCATAAAAATAGATCTATTCTCCTGACCACCATCAAGGCAAAAACGGGGAAGGGAGGTCCTTTATTAGTGTAAGAGAATTAAATTTCGAGTAACAAAAGGTATTTTTAGTAAATGGTAGCAAATTACCGTTTATTTAAAACTGTTGAAACAAAGAGGCCATTTATAAAGATGGTCAGATTAGTGCCATAAATAGTAATGGTCAAATGTTCAGTTAATTTTAATTTATTTAGTTGTGTGCATTTAACGTTTTAAAGACAATTTCCTTTTATAAAGAAACATGTATCAAGGGGATACCAAAAAATTAATAGTTAATGTATAATTAACGTTCGCTTAATATTACTCTTAATTAAAGTTCATGTTATAAAAATAACTAAAATTTAGCTTTTTTCGTCAATTTAAAGCATGATGAAGTGCTATTATTTTCTGTCAGTAACTAAAAACGTATTGTTTTGAACTTAGTAATGTTGAGGAAAATGGTTCTGCCTTACACTGATATGACATATGTCAGTTTTAAATTTCTCAAATAATGTTAAATAATTTGTAAATTATTTTACCTCCATACTTTTTATTTTAATTTTACAGATGGTTTAATTTTTTAAATTTGAAGGCGTTTTTCTAAAAGGGTATTAGTAATGGTTTCGCAACTTTAAATTGTGGAAAACAGCCACCATAAATTAACAGACCGACCATAACCCGTATTACGGGTTGCTTTTTGCTAGTTTTAATAATTAGTCGCATGGTCTAAGTAAATATTTGAGTTCCATAACACCTTCATCTGTGTATGTCTTCAATTTAATAACTAGATTGTGTTTTTGAAACCAGTTTTCCAATAAGATTCAAATGCAATGAAATATTATTTAATTATTTATGTATGTTTATAGAGAAGTTGGCAGCTTTGGAGTTAAGATTAACAGAACTGGAGCAAAAAAATAATTTTTTAGAAGTTGAAAGTTTTTTGGATAATGATGACATTGTTGTTCCCCCTGGCCTTCCAATGGAAAGTAAGGAAGTTTTGGAGAGGCTTAACCTTATGCTACAGATGAAATCTGAGATGGCTCTCTATGTAATTTGAAATTATTTTTAATATTATGTTTCTAGCAGTCTACAGGTTGCGTTTAAACTAGTAACTATTATTTTATAAGATCAAAGATAAGTTTTTTTATAAGTCTTATAATTGTAATTTATCAAAGGTAATTTAATAATACCTTAGTTATATTATACCGCATTACATTTTCATTTACCTTTGAAAAAATAATTTAAATAAAAAAAGTTGTAATATATAGCATTATTTGTTTTTAGGTCGAATATCTGTGTTCTATTGGCAGTAAAGTTGAGCATCCAAAATACATACGATGTGTGTTGGGAGCCATGTTTTCCAAAAATTTTAGCGTTTTATGTAATCTAAACGGATCTTCAAGTAAGATGATAGCTACTGGAGTGGGCAAGATTAAGTTGCGATGTTATCATTTTGTGTTTAAGTGCTTACTATGTAAGTATTACTAGTTATGTAAATTTTTAGTCTATTAAAGTCAACCATATTTTTATATTTACAAAAATATGTTTACAACACTAAGAAAGAATACAATATGTTAGTACTTATGACAATTACCAGTGTTGTCATTAGTTGTGAATTTGTAAGATATTATGTTCTCCCTTGGTGACTTGAACTTATCAATGTCGTATTTTATTGTTAACTAGAGACATTAATTGCCAATGTAAACCATGATTTATTAGTATTCAACTATATGATTCTTAAAGAGCATATAGAAGTTTGTCTTGAACCGATAAGCTAATTGCTCTCGGTTATCATATGCACATATTTTTAAAACTGCTAACCAGTTAATGTAATTCTTAATTTGCAAAGTATACGTATAAGAGCTTAAAAATAACTTAAAAATAATTTATATTTAAACAAAAAATAAATTGAGTTTTTAAATTTATTTTCATTTTATTCTTTTAGCAACAGTAAGAATTCAGTATCTTAATTCCAAGGATAAAGATATTTACCCGATCGTTTCAAGATGGTTTCAGGGCGCAATTGATCAAGGAGATGGGCGAATAAATAGACAGATGAAAAGCAAGTTTATAAAAAATCAGTTGCAGTTAATCAATGAAAAGAATATTTAGTTATTATTTTCTTTTGCAAATTTATAAAAGCTTATTTATCTTAATTTTATTTATAATTCTAATTTTTTTAAATTATAATTAATAATTATCTAATAAATCGCCACGTTTTTAAATACTTGTGTTTTAAAATATTGTTTTTAATTAAAGCTGCCAATATTAGTTTCAAACCTTTAATAATATTAACTACAATAATAGAATATTTTTAGTTCTTTATTTGTAAATATTTTTCTTTAATGGTCTGGAAATAAAAGTGTAATGATAAAAAATTTGTTCTTTTTTTTGTATTCAACTAAGTTATCTATAAATAATACAATATTTTGTGTGGACAGTAGTACTGTTTGGTAAAATCTGATATACAAACAATCACTATTAGATAGAAAATTAAATATTAAAAAGCAAAGTTATACTTTGTTATTAAGCAATATTCAAAACATGATTTATAACTTTTGCACTTTCAATTTAAGCACAAAAGTGAATTTAAAAAATCGCGAAAAAAAATCATATAGTTGGGCCGGTAATGGTACCAACTGTTAGCCGACTGTTTTATTACTGTTGGGCCGTTAATGGCAAACAATTGTTTAAAAACAGTTGGCTAAGTGTTGGTAAAAGCGTTACGTTTTTTTCACGGTACCAACTAAATAGCCGACTGTTGGCCCAACTGTAGCTAATAGTTGGTTATTAGGATCGGGCCAACTACTTACCAACTGTTCGATGTTTACTGGGTAGTAACAGAAAATATTTATGTTTAGCGTATCATATAATATCAAGCCCTTTACAAAACAAAACTTCATAGCATTTTTTTTCACAAGTCTAAACTAGTTCCTTTTTTTTTAGGAAGTTCAATGAAAACTTATCAAAAATCGTTACGTGTGCATAAACCTGTTGACAAGTATATTGAATGCTCTGTAGGGCCAGGGTTTTATCTTCTATTTTTTAAAGAAGACAATCAATATGAAACATCAAACTCAATTCATAACTGCAACAAGAGTTTGTTGTTATCAATGATCTAATTGAGACATTTTTTCTATTTGAGACATATTTTTGACTTTAAGTAGTGTTTCTTTTAGTAGTTACAAAAACTTCTTGTGGATAACAGGTGGATACGATAAATATCTATTAAAAATTTTTATTTTTGATACAATTATTAACTGTTTTTGGATAACTGTAAATAAAATTTTCCTTTTTTTAAAATTAGTTTAATTGAAAAAGTTCAGAATTCAAACATGAATTTTTATTTTAAACATTTTTGTTTTTTAATAGCATTTACATTTTTTGATTTAAATAATATTAAATAAAGAAAAGATAACAAAAAGCTATTCAAAACTTCATAATTCCAAAATAAGGTTAAATAAGTTCTTTTATTATAAAATATATTTTATTACAATTATATCAAGTTACAATAATATTTTTAAATATTTCATTATAAATACAAGTATAAATACGAATAATAGACGAAGACAGTTGACAAGTTAAAAGATTTTCATACCTACAGTGATGTAGCAAGTTATTCGTTGGTCATGACCATTGTTCATTTTACTTTTTTAAAAGATAGGTAAACAATCTAACACTTTTTTTTTGTAATTTGTTAAAACTGGTTTTCAAATAACTGTCTACTGCAATTTTCACTTACATAAAATTTTTTAAAAAAAACAACCCTAACAATGTAATTATGTAATGTTTAAAACCCAAATAAAATGTGTTTGTGTGTGTGTGTGTGTGTATATATATATATATATATATATAAATATATATATATATATATATATACACACACACTTATATTTTTAATTTTTGTAGCTATCGAGAAATGATAATGAAACCTTTTCATCATTCTAAAATTATGGTTAGTTAAAAATGCATTTTTATTGGAAAATATATGTTATTAAGTTGTTGAATTACGTTAATATTTTTATAAATTTTGTTATAGATACAGTTATAGATACATAAAAGATCAAATCTTATGGGTGCAGTTATTCCACTGGCACCTGCGAAATTACCAAAAGAAATGACCATCGCTATTTATTGTATTTTTCTAAACGTTCTAGTTAAACAACCTAACACTTTATTATTTGTTATTTTTATTATTGTTTTATAAATAAGCGTCCTCGTTGTTTAGGCGAGTAGTTAAATTAGATTTGTAGGGTTATTTTTTCAAGAATTATCTATGTTTAAATAGAATTTGAAAAATAATTATTTTTACATTTTTACTTAAACACACATATTTCTTGAAAAATAACCCTGCTAATATAAATATGAAATCTTTAAAACTCAAATAATTCAATAAAACCTTAAATAAAAATATGAAATTAACTAAAAAAACTATTAATTAATCTATTAACTAAAACTATAGTTTTAGTTCATTGTTTAGTTAATAGTTATTTTAGTTAATTTCATATTAGGATTAGCAAGTTTTAGTAGGAAACTTAGTAGGATTAGCTGGTTTTAGTATACTAAAACTTTCTAATTCTACTAAGTTTCCTGCTAAAACTTGCTAATCCTACTTAGTTCCAAGTAAGTACTTACTAAGTTTTAGTAGGAAACTTATTAAGAACTTAACAGGATTAGCCGGTTTTTTTTTCTCGGGAAGTCAGGTAGAAGACGGGAGACAAGCGATGTGCTGTGTTACTCGTGTCAAGAGTATGGACACATCGAAAATGTGTCCAAAAAACGGAATGAGGGAGAAGACGTCTGCGCCAGTTCTCTCCCTAAACAATCAGTAATGGCGTTACCTACCATACTCTTGGATATAAACGGTGTATTTCAGGATGTGTTAATTGACTCAGGATGTACCTGCTGCATCATTTATAAAAAATGTGCGACAAAAATAACAAAGCGTGGTAACTGTAAATGGACAATAACAGCAGTGCGAAGGTGTTTGCCAAACTCGAATCACCGTGCCAAATGGAAATACAGTGTGTGTGGAAGCACTTTTGGTCGACTTCAAACGACTCGGTTTTTGTTTCATAATGGGTATGAATGGAATAGTGGCACTTGGTGGAGTATCAATTTCTGCAACGCGAGATATTTGTTTTATGAAAAAAAAAAAAAGAATCATGTTTACTTGGTCTAAAAAGCGATATGTCAAAAGATGTTCGCAAGACGAAAAGATCTGGAAGAAAAATCATCATACATTGATGAAATTCTTGTAAATGAAGACATCGTATCAGTTTGCAGTGTACTTGACCTTTTGGAAATGTAAGGACTACATTGTAAGCCGACGGTTCGTGTATCCGAAGAAGCAAGAGTTCTGGGGTTACAAGTTGGAATTGAAAATAAGAAGTTATTTTGGAAGAGAGACAACGATTTTGGTGAAGTTTCAAGTTCACTAATTTCAAAATCTTCTCTTTATGTGGAAAAATGACAGGGAATCTTCCAGTTTGTGGTTGGTTGCGTAGCTTCGTCAAATAGCTTCGTCATTTGTTAAAAGAACGGCAAACGCCCTAATGAAAACATGGGATGAGAAGATACAATGCAATTTTGTTGAAAAAATGGTGAACAATATGGTAAAAAGAACATTTAACAACGATCCTGCTAAAGGAGTTTGGAATGTTTATGGCAACGAGGCAACAGTGTGGGTGGACGCTAGTTCACTAGCGCTAGATGTGAGTGTCAAAGTTGATGGCAATATAATCGAAGACGCTTTTTGGTTAAGAAAAGATGATGTAACACATATAAACATGTCGGAACTCGATGCAGTAATCTAAGGGTCTGTGTATCGTTTCATCTCCATATCGTTATCATACCGGTATGATATCGGAATAAAAAAAAATGTCATCGGAATGATTACGGCGTAATACCGTCATAAAAATTTTAACCGGTATTGCAGTTAGTTTAAATCTCGGTATATATTGGAACTCTCGTCATTCCGATGATTTTTTTTCCACCCGATATTATATCAGAATGATAATGATATGGAAATGTAACGATACGCAGACCCTTACAGTAATCAAGGGACTAAATATGTGTCTCAATTGGAAGATGAATATCTTGCATGTTTGCACTGATTCGAAAGCAGTATTACATTGGGTCACCTATGCACTGACTGGAAAATCCAAATTGAAGACAAAAGCTTCAAACGAAATGCTGATTAGAAGACGGCTTCAGACAATTACGAATATTGTGGACGAAAACAAACTTAGAGTGGATATCAAATTAGTACCCTTAGAGTCTAACTTAGCCGATGTGCTTACTCGAGTGCCTGGTAGTTGGTTAAAAATGATCGATAAGCCCAATTAACTTGCTACATGTGGTTGAAAAATGTGTAGCCCGCCAATTAATTGATCCAAGTCCGATAAAGTGGCCGAGAGGGAAGATCGAAGTAAAAGGGACGTGGCAACGGATTGGTATGGGTATAACTCATTATGAGGGGCAACACTTTCTTACCCTGATTGACTGTGGGCCTTCACGATATACAATATGATGCCATCTTAAAGACCAAACTAGTGTATGTGTCATTCAGGAATTAGACGCAATCTTTTTTGAACGAGGTGGTCCAAACAAAATTCTGACAGATAATGATACAGCATTTCGAAGCACATTGTTTTCACAGTTTATGATCAAATGGAACGTTAAACTTCGCTTCAAGTGCGCTTACGTACCTTCAGGGAATGGAATTGCAGAACGATGCCATCGAACAGTAAAAAGAACGGTGAAGAGAGTTCCGTGCAGCATACCCGAGGCAGTTTAAGGTATAACGTCAGTCCTAAATATTATTGTAAGTCTTCTACAGCACCCGCATATAAATTATACCAATACGAAATTAGAGTTAGAGGAATTGACGAAGATAAAAACGCCCATGATCCCTCTAAGAAGATCACCAACAAGTTTAAACTCGGCAATAAAGTATGGGTAAAGCCCCATGATAACCGATGCGACTCTCAATACAAGATTGGAAGAATTACAGGAATCATTTCGGAGGAAACGGTAGAAGTGGACAATGTGTGCCGACACATACTCGGCCTAAGACTCGTCAGAGTTGATAAAGAATCGAATGAGAATCTAGTGGGAGTGTAATTATAGCGTTACTTGAGAATAATTGTGTGCGTAAAAAGATATCTGTGAATGCCAAGGAAATTAATTTGTATATAAACTGTGTTGAATTTTATATAGATACATCGGCGTTTTCGCATAACTATAAACGTTCTTTTTTATGAGAAACTACACATAGGAAGCAACAATACTTAGTATATCCAACCTGAAGTAAGAAAATAGCCACTTTCAGGTCACTGCAGATTGATAATTGGTGTTGATTGTAGTTAAGATGCAGAAGTTCTTTTGATGAATGATTTTAAAAGAAAGGTTTTTCATCCACTTACTATACTTAACCTCCATCCATAAATGCGTGCGCAATCACAAATAAAACATTAAAGTAAGCGAAGTGAATCACAAAAAGTCGTTTGCCAGAAGCACCTAAAAGGCTAATTAATGGCTAATCTATCGTTCATTCGAAGAAATGTTTTGAAAACAAACCTTTTTTGCAAGGTATAAAAAAGCTATTTATCCGTAATTCAGTTGTTTATTGGTTTTCTAAAAAAAAAAAAAAATGTTAAAATAAGCTCAAATCATTTGATATATATTTCTTACGTTTAAATTGATGTTCACAAGTTTGCACTATTACTTCTCTAAAATGTTAATCTACTAAAGTAAAGTTTGAATTATTATTTGGACATTGTTTTCTATATTTAAAATCCTATTTTTCGATAAACTTTACAAATTAATAAATTATTACAAACTCTAAAAAATAGTTCTTTTAAAGTCTATAAAAATAATTTTAGTATTGTAGATGAGTTATCAGTGAGTCAGTGAGTTATTTGATGATCAAGAGTTGTAATTCTAACTATTATTTTGAAGATACCTTTCATAACTGTTATTGTGAACAACTTAAAAGTAGCTTATCTGCATGTTTTCTTGATATACCACCCTCCAGTTTTTCGGTCAAAAAAATGACTAAGTTTAAGATCCATATTTCTAAGTAGATCAGTAGGCTAGACAAAGCTGACCAGGAATCAAATTTTTATTATTGCACATGCAAATTTTTTGCAGAAAAACAATCAAAACAAAACATCACATTTAGGTTGTAACTTGAATATGATGTTTTGTATTGTTAACCTATAATAGTTAAATTGGATGCAAAAGTATAGAAAATTTAAAGAAAACATTTTAAATGAAGTTATTATTTCTAAATTATGATAGTAAATTCAAACAGAGAAAATTATCTGTAAAGCATTGTTATTTTTATAAACATCAAGTCACAAATTAAAGAGAGTGATAATTATTCCTAACTTTTTTAATTTTGGTTATTGTGTGTGTAAGTGTTTGTGTATAAAGTTTTCCAAATTCAATAAATAGTTTTTATGCATAATTCTTTAATTTATAATTTCAGTTTCTAAATATTTTTTTTTATTTTGCCAAAAAGCAAAAAAGATTTTACAAAAACTCTAAAGAAAACATTTTGTTACTTTGTTCATGTTTTAATTTGCCTTTTTGATTCTTATTTAGTTAGTTAATAAATTAAAATTCCAAATTGGGAATTGTCTAATTAAACATAAGAGATCTGAACTGAAGATTTCCTATTATAGAAGTTTGAGCTTTTTTCATTCTTCTTTACTAATGGAAAAACTAAACACTGATGCTTACTTTTCTTCATTGTCATTCATGTAAAAGAAACACAATTTTTAATATCTTTTTAAAATTTTTTTTTTAATGCACAAATATCTTTTTGCAACCAAATATCTTTCTCAAAAATAAGAATTCTAAGTACCATTTTAAATTACTTTTTTTTTACGTTTGCCAGTCTCAAGTGTCTGATGAGAAAAAAAGTAAACCACAGTCATGAAAAAATAACTGTGACATTTTTTAATCTAATCATAGATAGAAAAAGCAACAAAATCAAATTTAGAGATTTGGAAGACATTAAAACACTATCTCTACGATTTGTCTGAAATAAAACTAGGCTGTTTTAATTCTAGTACAATATTTGTGGTTATAATAGTATTATATTTTGCTCTTTACCCAACAGAAAAACTGTTTTGTTTATTTATGAAAATCAAATCATTTTGATGAAATTTGGCAACAATAAATTTTAAATAAAGATTTCTTTTGGCATACATAGCATCACACTGCTCAAGTGTCAAATGTATCTGCAGCAGGAAGTATACGCTCTTTTGATGATCCAGTGAGTTTTGTTTTGAATGCTTGCTTTTGAAGACATTTTTTTGCTAGTTTAACTCAAGCTCTTTTGTTTTTATCAAAATATTTTTGAATATGATATTTTTTGAGATTGAAGGAGCTGAACGAAAGACTGTTACTCTTATACCAGGTGATGGTGTTGGACCTGAAATAACTGCAGCTGTAAAGCATGTTTTTAGGTATTCTGGTAGATTTGTGTTGTAATATTATGTAAAGAATATGTACATATTTTGTACATAATATTGCCCTTCCCCCCTCTTTGATGAGGAGGGGGTAAAGGAATATACAAAATATGTTTTTTTAAATGATTTTATTTTGTTATATTCACTTTTATGATATATTGTATAATAAGGATTATAAATTACCAGTTTTGCACCTTTGATATAAAATGGTAAGAATCAAGTGTTTAAATAATGTAATGTTTGAATTTTTTTTCAAAATAAATTAACTTTATTTTACAGAATCATTGATTATTTCTTCATATTTCTTTACAATTATATTAAATAATTACTTTAAACAATTAATAGTTAAAATAGAATCAAAAACAAAAACTTTTAAATAATGTGTTGAATTTAAAAAACATACTCATAATAAAATTTTAAACTAAACTTTTCATATCAAACAAATTTTCATTCAAAAGGGCATTGAATTTAACCACTATCCCTACGCGTACCCATATTTTACTGATAATTATCTTTTGATTATAATTAAAAAAACCATTACACTTAGTTTCTTCTTTCAATAAGGTTTTTCAAAACAAAAAGATTTAATTATTATTATTAATTTAATTTTTCAATAATTTAATCTAATTACTTAATATTATTTAAATTTAAAAACTGTTTTTTGATGCACTCTTGTCATATTGACAGTTCGTGATCAAGTTACATACAAGTTCAAAATAACACAAGTTATGCAACCTATATTATTTAATTGTAAATTAATAAAATTCATTCTTTGTCAAATTTACAAAATAAGACTTTTTTTTATTTGCTGTAAAAATTTATATATTTTTAAAATAAGATATATAGATAGCAAACCTTGCCTATTTAGGTATAAAAAGATAATTAGGAATGGTCACTTTAGATCGTGATCAAAATTGTGATTGATTTTCAAAGGTCTAAGACTACCTTTGAAGTTTTCCAATGTTGTATGGTATGGTTACTACATATGTATACAGCAATACTGACTTCATTTTTAAAGAAATATTTGCTTAGATCTCCTTCAGGTGTTATTCAGTACCAAACAATATATTTAAGTTGGTAAAATATTTGCGCTAAAGATTTTGAGGTTTAACAACAATAGTCAATCTAAAGCTTCTTGATGCAAGTTTAGAAACAAATAGGTTTTGTATTATTTCTGATAATTCTACTTTTATTATCTTATCAGTGAAAGAATAAGAAACATATGTTAATAAATATAATATATAGAAGAAGTAATTAAAAGAAAGTTACACTTTGTAATAATTACTCTTGTACTAAAGTGTTTTCTATTTGGTTAAAGTTTTGTTTCTCTGTAGAACAAAAGTAAGATGCATTATATAAAAAATTTAACACATAGTTACAGCAACTAGGCAAATAGTTGTACTTAATTGCTTAATCCATTTGTTTTACTCTGCCCATATATGTTCGTTATAAAAATTTTCTGTTTATCACACTTCAATTTTGCCAACTAAATTTATGGTGTTTTTAAACAAAAGTTAGATTAGTATAATAAAATGGAATCTTGTGGATTTGGAAAAGCTTTAGATGATCACTGTTATCAAAGTGGCTTTTGCACTGAAACAAGGTTTAATAGATTTTAGTAAATTAGAAAAATATTTGACACAATATCTATATTTGGAAATCTAGCTTGCTTAAGACCATGTCAAATGAAGACATTTAGGCTATCACTATGTCATCCTCACAAGCGTGTTTAAATGAAAGTATTTATACTAAAGATGTTGTGATGTTTTTAAGAGACAGAAAAAGGAAGGTTAAATTTATTTTGGGAATCTTGCGTATCTTTCATTATTGTTCTTTTTTTCTCTGATTTCTAATAGTTTCTACATCTTTATTCATTGATAAAGTTGAATCTTTAGCAAAATCCATAGCTGGTGGAATTACCTCTTTCCTCTGGATTGTTAACAATACTTTCCAAGCAGCTTAGATTTCATCAATTTTCATTAGTTTTAAATTTTTAAAAAGAGGTACTCACTAATCATTCAATTTTCCAAGACACAAGAAAAATGTCTAGCTGAATCTCAATTTTTTTTGAAAATGACCCAACCTAATGTATGTATGCATGTAAAATGTTAAATTGATAATAGTTTTATTTATACAAATACTTTATTTAAATAGACGGGTTTGGATAAGCTTTTTGACATTATTAATAGGCTTCAGGTTTTGTAAAAGGTAGATGCTTTTACAACACTACTAATGTTTAGAATATTTTCTCCACTTTCATGGCATGCTGTAAATTTTTCTAGTTACATATTATATGCATAAATGTGTAAACTTGCATGAATTTATTGTCTTAGTTGTTTTGTCTTTCAAATGAAATTCTATTAAGGAACTTTTTTTAAATTAGTTCCATTGGAGTACCAGTAGATTGGGATATTGTTTATGCAAGGTAAATGGTTAGTTATATATGAAAGCATTTTAATTGATTCCCCATATATTGTTAAAGATTGTATTTTGTTTGTTTTATATTGGATTTTTTATATTCTTTAAATTAAGTGATATAGGATCCTATGGAGAAGAAACAGCATTAAAAAGTGTCATTGATTCAGTGAGAAGAACAGGAGTAGGACTTAAGGGTATGTTGATTAGGAATTTGAGTGGATTAAACTTATAATTTAAACATTAAAAAATTGTTGCTTTCATTATATACACTTTTTTAATTTAGTTTATTTACTTTGTAGGTATTTTAGCAACTCCCACTAGTATCGGAGTACAACGTCATTTGTCATTAAATCAGCAATTAAAGTAATATAACAAATGTTATTTTATTTATATTTATAAATCAATAAGTCTACTTTTAGAGAAAAAAACAACAACCCTTTTTATGCTAAATAAGTAAATTTTTTTTTTAAAAAAAAACTTCAGGTTAAAGCTAGACCTTTTTGCAAATGTTGTTCATTGTAAATCAATGGCAGGTTTACCAACAAGGTTAGATATTTATTTTGTAATTTTTGCTTGAAAAATCATATATATATTTTTTTGCCCAATGTGGACCCAAATTAAAATTTTACCATTTAGCTAGCCACATGCTCTAAAAATACTAAAACTATTTTTATATAGTACTAAGAAAAAATGTTAACTTTAATTTGTATTTTAGAAATCAACGCTTTTAATTAAGCTTTAAAATCTACATTTCCTAATGTAGACATCCCAACTTCCTAAAGTAGGCTCTGAATTCATGTAATGTAGAAATTAACATTCTTAAATTGGACACCTAATGAGCATTTGATAGCAATTTTATGATAGAAAATTTATGCGCCACTGCAAATTACAGGTCATACAGGGTGCAGCAGCGATTCGCAAACTTTTTAGAACATTTTTCAAAATGAGTTTTTAAAGTACTAAAAAATTGTTTTCATGGAATATTAATAAGAGAAAAGTTGAAGATAAATACTTTTCTCACCTTAACATTCAATTAGGTTTCCTTTTTTTTGATTACTGCCTCAAGTCTAGGGCAGAAGGACTGGCAGGTGTTTATTATACAGTCCCTTGACAATGATTTGAGAAAACATTAACTGTTGACAAAGGCTTTTTAGCTGATTCAGAAGTTTCTTTGATCGCTCCAATTGTAAAGTTTTTAGTCTTTCTGTCAAAAGTTGACATGAAGGTTGGGCCATACTGACTTTTCCAAGTGTTTTTAGAATTCTTCTGACTGTCCACTCATCAATATTGAACAATTTTGCCGTCTTTCTAATGGATACAATAGAATTCTTTTCAACATGCCTTTTAAGCTATTCTGTAATCTTTCTATAAAGTTTTTTGTTCACTGGAGATAGCATTTTGGCTCTCTCATCACTGTCAGGTTTTTTCACTTTGTAAAATGTAGTTTTAGACACTCCAGAAACACTAATCACTTCACGTACAGTGTAAACCCGCGTGAATCAAATTTAAAGCTTCGGTTCTTTTGGCTTCCATTGTAAAACTTTTAACTAAAATGTTCTAAGATGGTCATTGAACAAAACCAAATCCACTGAATTCATTTGAACAAAACCAAAACATTGTCATTGAACAAAACCAAAACCAATCAACAAAATCAAATTGTGGAAGTATTTTATTTACATCACAAAACCTAGCCAAAAATTAGTTTGCGAATCGCTGCCGCACCGTGTATGTTAATCAGCAATAAAGTTTTTTATTGCAGAATAAATTGTAAATTCATTTTAACAGTGGAAAAAAAAAAAGATTAAAAATCAAGAGCAAATTTTAAAGATTTTTTCATTAATTTTTCAGATGTTGAGCTCTCACTGTTAAAATTTATAGTTGCTTTATGTTATCCTAAATTCTAAAATGAGCTAATATTTTAGAGTTTTCTTTTGTAAATCTTTTTGCAGCTTTTACTTTGTTCAACTTACACTTTTAGCTATTGGTTTCAGGCCTTGTATTGCTAGATAAATTTCACATTTCATAAAAGAATGAGACTGGTTTTTGGCGGTACATTCTAAATTTTCAAAAAAATCAAACTAAATGGAAAATTAAAATAATCTGTTGAATGAAAGAAAACCTTTTTAAAATCAAAAATAAGTTTTAAAACTAAAATTACATTTGTTTTTTAATAGAGAGGAAGCAATCAATAAGATATATAAATGTCTATTGACAGGATTTGTTTTAGAATCTCAAACCAATTCAGTATATTATTATTATTATTATTATTATTATTATTATTATTATTATTATTATTATTATTATTATTATTATTATTATTATTATTATTATTATTATTATTATTGTTATTGTTATTATTATTGTTATTATTATTATTGTTATTATTATTATTATTATTATTACTATTATTATTATTATTATTATTGTTGTTATTATTATTATTATTATTATTATTATTATTATTATTATTATTATTATTATTATTATTATTGTTATTATTATTATTATTATTATTATTATTATTATTATTATTATTATTATTATTATTATTATTATTATTATTATTATTTTATTATTATTATTATCATTATTATTACCATTATTATTATCATTATTATTATTATTAATATTATTATTATTATTATTATTATTATTATTATTATTATTATTATTATTATTATTATTATTATTATTATTATTGTTATTATTATTATTGTTATTATTATTATTATTATTATTATTATTATTATTATTATTATTATTATTATTATTATTATTATTATTATTATTATTATTATTATTACTATTATTTTATTATTATTATTATTATCATTATTATTACCATTATTATTATCATTATTATTATTATTAACATTATTATTATTATTATCATTATTATTATTATTACTATTATCATTTTGAAAGTTTTGCTATTTACATAAAACTTTCATTTAATATATTGCTGTCAGTTATTTGTTTATTTGTTAGATAAAAAGATGTTTTATTTGTAACTGAAATAATTACTTATTAGTAAAAGGTTTAGTAAAATTCTTTTTAATGTTTAAAAGTTTTAGCCTTATAAATTTTTAATAAATTTATAATTAAGTTGAAGTTTCAAATTTCTATATTAAGTTCCTTTTTCTATTGCTTAACACAGTGATCAGGTTCTTTTAAAGTAATTTTTTCTGTTATATAGAAGCCCACTACAATTCACAATGGTGTTATTACTTTATGTAATGGTGTTTCTTTCACAATTTTTCTTTCAGAATGGTGTTGATATTTCTTGCAATTTTACTCTTTTTAATAGCAGTATTTTTACTTAGACATAAAAATGTAGATATTGTTATCATACGTGAACAGACTGAAGGAGAGTATACTAGCTTAGAACATGAGGTGCGTGTATATTAAGTCTTAAGTAAAACATTTCTTTTAAATAATTATATTAAATGGCTTCCCTTTTTAATACAATTATTGTGTTGGTGCATAACTACTGCAGCTTTTTCTCAACAAATTTTATTCAACAGAAATGATAAAAATATTTAACAAAGACATGTTTAAATGATTATTTCTGGGGGTAGTCACCATTCACTTCAAGAACTGCTTCCCATTTGCTTGGCAATTGATAGATTCCATGGGTGAAGAAGTCACAATTCTTGGAGGTGAACCACAATTTAATATCAGCCACTTGTCACCCAAATCGTCATATATTTTGTTCCTTTGCCAATTTTTCAACAAGTGATCGATGTTGTAGTCTGTAGGAGATTCAGTCTGTAAATATGGCAGGCATGGGAGCAGATCTCATCCTTTATTGGCATACAATGATACAATGTTCAATATGAGGAAAGGCGTTATTGTAGTGGAAGATGATATAGTTCTTTTTTTGTGGTCATTTCGCCTTGATTGTAGCGTAAAGGTGATCAAGTTGAGCTAGATAGATGTCATTGTTAATGTTGAACTTCCTCTTTCCATTTCTTATCAGGTATTCTCTATTGTGGTCATTCATCCCCATCATTAAACCAATAAAAAATGCCATTCGATATGATTTCCCAGTGGATGATTCTGCTCTTTCCCATCAGACACATTACATAGCCTTCTTACAGTGAACGTCTTGGAATTTCTTAGGGCGAAATGCCTCACTATATGCAAACCTTCTTTCTTTGATGTTTTTGAGACAACAGGTGATCATTAAGTGATCAACATTGAAGTCTTCAACCAGCGTTCTTGTTTTCAAGTTTTCATCTTCTTAGATTGCTGCCAGAAGTACCTGATGGTCAAAATCCGATGGCCAACCTCTTCCTTCTTCATTTGCAAGGTTTGTGTAGCCCATTTTGAACCTCTTGAATCATCTTTCAATTTGACTTTTGCTGATTGTTCCCTTGCCAAAAGGTTTATTGAGATTGTGAAATGTTTATGCCGCCTTCCAACTTTTCTCAAATTGTTAGAGCATAATATGGTGAATATGAAGATATGATCTTCAGCGTGCATTTTTGTTACTGAAAGAGAGAAGATTATTTTTACAATAAAATAATAAACAAAACTCCAATTTTTTCAAGAATAAAATGGCGCAAAGAAAAGCTGGAATAATTATGCACTAACCCATTACTTTGCTAAATAATTTATTGAAATCAGCCAATTAAAGTTGATTATAATTGAACCTGTCAGTTCGTCTGTTAATTTAAACTTTTCAAGATCAAATCTGATATTTTTTTTTTTTTTTTGATTGATTTTCACTTTGCTAGGATATGCAGGAGTATTAGTTGATGGTAAGGGCGGCCTAGATGATCTGGATATTTTTGTTTGTATAATCTGTGTATAATTTTCACATAGAGATTTTCATCTAAATAATAAGATGATGCATCTTTATTATAATAGTGCACATATTTAACAGGAAATGACTTGATATGCTCTCATACTTTAGTTAATGTATCAACAGGCAATGCATTGCACCGTGATCTCTTAGATTCACCTCTGTGATTTATGGACCAATCATTTCTTTTTAAGAAAACACATAGACATCTAACTTGTTTCATAGAAATTCCATGCATACTGCAAAAAACCTTCTTGCAAAATTTCTTTCTAACACCATTTATCTTAATGTAATATAAAGGTAAATTCTTTTTTTTAGGTTTTAAGATCTAGGATGTTTTCTCTGTATATCTTTCTTTTCAGTTAATGACTGTGAGTAAGCAAATAAATTTTACAAAATTTATTTGCTTGTCTAAGGCATTTTTGCTATCAAATTTGTTAACAAACTGTGTAATACTTTTCATAACATCTTTAGATATAAGCTCCATACATTTTAAATTACATCTTGAGGTAATAATATAAGAGTTATACTATTACTTCAAGGTAATGATTTACTACCAATTATTGGTGGTAAAAAATCATGAGTAAATCAACAAAATAATAACCTGCAAGAAGCTCCTGTATGTCTTGGTACCACATCATTCCCTTTGTGGTTTTTAAGAGCTTCAGCAATTTTAGCTTTTTTTAATATAGTATATTTTCTTATTTTTCACTGTTAGTTACACCAGAAGCTTGCAGTTCTCCATTTTCATAACTGATAAAGTGATATCACATCTGACAGCATGTGAAAAGGGCATGACTCATGTAAAAAGGGCAAGTCAATGACTGGTGCTTTTTTCAAACAGACTTTAATTTTCAAACAGACTTTAATTTTCATTTGCCTTAAAAGTTGACTTGTGGTATATGATGATGTACCTTTTTCAAATGAAATTTGTAAAACACTTCAATAAGTAAAATGGCTCAAAAAAGTGAAATTCAAAAAAAGTGTGACTTGTGCCCTTTTCGAAATGACAGGTTCAATTGTACTTAAAAAATTATTATCAGCAATAGTTGCTATTTTTTTTAATGCTTACAGAAACTTTATTATTCCCAAGTTTTCTTTTTTAATCCTTTTTTTTTTTTAGGTAATATTATTGACATCTTTGTAATAGTTTATAATCTCTTTATGCCTATAGAAATCAATTGTAATCAATATAATTACTAACAGATAGTAGTTTGTTATTTCATATATATTTCCTCTTTCAAAGTTTTTTATCCACCTTTTAGAGTGTGCCTGGAGTAGTTGAAATGATAAAAGTGATTACACGAGCAAAATCAGAACGAGTTGCAAAGTTTGCATTTGATTATGCCATGAAGCATAAAAGAAAGAAAGTCGTTTGCGTACATAAAGCCAATATCATGTATGTAATTATTTGTCAAATAACTGTTGTCTTTCAAATTATAACTTTGTAAATAATATTTTTTTATATTCATAAAAATATGAAAAACATTTTTTGTTGGTTGTTTTTTGTTTTTGATTTCACACTTAAAATATTTTATCTTGCAGGAAACTTGGTGATGGTTTGTTTTTTGAATCGTGCAAACAAATATCCAAAATGTATCCAAAAATACAGTTTGATGGTATGATTATAGATAACGCTTGTATGCAACTTGTTTCAAAGCCACAACAGTTTGATGTGATGGTAATGCCAAACTTATATGGCTCAATTGTTAATAACGTTGGAGCTGGACTTGTTGGTGGAGCAGGAGTAGTATGCGGAAAAAGTTTTGGTCGAGAATTTGCCATGTTTGAACCAGTAATTTTATGTTTTTTAAAGTTATTTTTAAAAGTGTTTTTGCTCTGTATTTTACTTTAAAAATAAAGCTTCTCTTAGGGTGCGCGACACACTTATGCTCAGAGGGCAGGACTTAATGTAGCTAATCCAACAGCAATGTTGTTTGCAGCTTGTGATATGCTGGAACATATACAGTAAATGTCTTACTTGAATATCATTTGTATAATCAGGAAGTTTTGAAAATTGAGCAAGCATTTATTAGCTTCGTACAAACTGTGCAAAGAGATTGAACCCTCTTTGCATTGTGTTTATTGCGCAGATAATGTAAGAAACTTAACTGCGTAAATTTATTTTAGAAACTTAAAGAAACTGTTTCTTGAATAAAAATAAAGAAATTTTATTTATGGAAAAACATTAAAATTAAAAAGTCAATATTGCTTTAATTTGTTCTTAAACTAAATTTTTTTAAAATAGCTAAAACTAAATAATTAAGAAATAAATATCTAAGGCAAATTAAACAATACAAGCGATTCTACAAATTTTTAACTTAATAAAATTGAAAAATACTTTAAAAGATATTTTTATAAAGAACGAAAAAAGTTTTGTAAATATAAAATTTACAAAAATTTTCCGCTCTTTTTTAAAACTTCCTCGGTTTAATAAATTTAATTGTGTTAAGATAATTATCATGAAATGAATGGAAAAAAAAAACGTTCGTGGATCATGTTTAAAATATTTGACAACATTCAGTTTTAGAAAGCATGCTCGAATTATCCGTGATGCTGTTTTTAAAACCATAAATGAAAGAAAGGTATTTTATATTTTTGTTAAAACGGCATTGCATATAGAGTTTTAGTTGTTGTTGTAAAGCGATGTATTTTTGAAATCTAGTATTATCTAGTAAAATTTTTAATAATCTAGTACTTAACAATGGATATGGGAGGAAGTTGTAGCACGGCTGTATTCACCAATCGTATTATACAAAATGTTGCACATGATGTATAAATCATATTCAAATATATTTATTGTATATTATTGTTCATTAAAAAAAAATTTTCTGTTAATTTAGTTTTTTTTTTCATTGAGTCGATAATATTAATGCATAAAAACTTGTTTTTGATAAATTAAAATTGACTTTTTGCATCTTTATCATGGTTCCGTTTATAAAGATTTCTTGCGTCATAATTCCGCTTAAAAACACTGCTCCCAGATAGGGGGTTTAGGTTGAAGGTGAAGGTACCTGGATTTTTTCTTCACAGAACTATCAGGTGGATATAGTAGATTAACGCTAAACAAAAATTAAAATCGTAGCCGTTCCTAAATTAAGAATTGGATGATTTTTTTTTTTTAATAGTGATAATATTTTTACCGTCATAACCTTGTTGTCTACGGTGCTACAGATAGCTTAAATAGACCCTATGGAGTAGAAGTAATCTTACAATTTAAAATTACAATGATAATGTATAAATATAGGATCGGCGGAACAGGCGGAGCTTAGGGGTCTTCAGCCCCCTCACTTTTAAAAAACCTTGGGAGCTTTGGTATTTAAAGTTCCTCCTCCCCCACCCTTTAACTTTTAAGTCTGTTATTTCAAAATGTTATATCTTGATAGAAGCAAATGACGCCAAATGTAAAAAAAGATGATAAATCAACAAGAAACCACTGCAAAATTAATATTATTTTTAAATAATTCCAATTATATGTTAACAGTTGTGTTACCATTTAACAACATTTTAACCTGTAGGGTTAAGATTTTATTGAAGCGATTAAAATTATTTTAATGAAAGTTTAATAAAAATAATTTTATCACCATCCCCCTGTATTATTTCGTTCCACCACCCCTGTATAAATGTATTATTTTTGTAAAATTTTGGAATCAAATTTTGATATTAAATTTAAAATGCTAAGAAAAAAATTTTTTTTTAATGAATTTAAATCCAAACAATAGATAAAAATATTTTTAATAGTTTAAAAATATACTATTATATTTGTTTCATCAAAAATTTTCATATCTTTAACACAAATTTAAAAAAAAGAGACTAAAAGACGTTAGTAGTAGGGAAATGCCGATTCTGGCTTATTTTCATTTTTTGTAAATATCTTTTATGTGAGCATGGGTTCTGGCTCATTTTTATTTCGAGCATAATGTAACCATGAATATTTTTTTTGCCTGTTACTTTTTTTGCGTGTCACTTTTTTTGGCTGAGGGTACTCACCTTTTTTCAGAAGAACTTCCAATAATTGATCAAGTTAAGTTTGTTTTTGTGGGCGTAGGTGTTGATTCCATTTTCTAAAATCACTCTTTTATCGTCGTCGGAGCTGAGTGCGACTTTTTTGATTTCTTCAGTGTAAATTTCATGTAAATGGGATCGGATGACGTTCATTTTCCTGAGCTGCTCATTTTTACTTTTCAGTTTTTGTAATCATCGTGTGTGATGTATTTTTGGACAACATTTTTCTTGACCCCTTTGCATCTTTTGTGTTCTTTTTCGTGGAGACCGACAAATTCTTCAATTTGTTTTCCTGCGGTTTCGTCTTTAAAAATGTCAATGACCTTTTTATTGGTACCTGCTTTGAAACCGACGCTTTGAATGGCAGGATGATTTTTATCAAATTCGCTCGTGTCAAATTTGTTTTCCACATCATCAGCAATGTCTATGTAAAAATCGTCCGTTTTGATTTCATAAATCAACGAGTCGGTGTCGGTCATCAACAACTTTGCTTCATCGGAGTATTTGTTCCTGATGTAATCGTAGTGGAATTCAAACATTAAAGTTTTGCTCAAATCCAAGATGCACATTCCTAAATAAATGGGTTTGTTGTAAATGAGCTTTGTTTTTTTCATGTGCACGGCGATTAATTTTTCATCGAAAATGGTGCGACTTTCGTAATTGGGCTTGGAGGCTAATTTCTCAGCTTCTTCCCTTTTCGTCACCAGTCTCACGTCCACATGATTTTTAATGTTTTCCATGGTTTTTCCAAACACTGAATTATTCATTAGTTTGAAAAAGTCCTTTTCAAAGTCGTTGGTGGCTTGAGTTTTTAAATGGATCTTGAGATCGATGTATTTTTTCAGCCAATCTCTTTCCTCAAATTTGATTCCTCTGTGCACTTTTGAAATTTTAAACCCCAATCGCTCGTACAATTTGAGGTTTTCATAATGAACGACATAATTCTTTTTGTCGTTCAAGTTTGGAACAAGCTTGTCCACTTTGTTTATGGTCATTCTTTCAGGCGCCAGCGGGTAATCGTTGTGCTCGTTATGAAGACTTTTAAGGTTATCCAAATCGACTTCTAATATGCACGGCATTGATTTCCAATGGGAGAGCTCGTCTTTGCTCATCCATTCAAATCCGTGAGTGGGAAGAGGTTTGCTCATGGCCCATCCGTACAAATTGTTGGCGTCCAAGTACTGGATGAATGGCGACTTTTTGCTTGGATCAAACGAATTTCCCATGTATTTATTGTTTGAAGTTCCAAATCGGTTCGATATCATGCTGATTTCTCCTCTGATTCCTTTCTTGATCATCAGCAGCATGTCGTAATTGCTCATAAGCTCCAAATTGATTTTTGTTATTTTAAGCGCGGCGTCCCATGCTAATCCGGGAGACGTGCAATACCAAGCAGGGTCGAGCTTGTAATTTTTCATGCAGACGTCTCTAAAATTTTTAAAGACATCCGCCAGCATCAGCACGTCAGAGACGTTGTACAAATCGTGGTAATCTCTGAACGTTTCGCAGTGAAATTCATCCCAAACCGTTTTGGCGTGTGAATAATTTTCATCGCTTATTCCATCGTCGTTGAGTTTGGAGAAGAACGACTCTTTGGGAGGCAATTGTGTTTAAGAAAACTTTTCGATCGAGTCCATCTAATCGTAAGGGTAAACGCCTTTTCTGAGCAACAGATCAAACTGCTTGCCGGAAAAATATTTGGCAATGTTTTTGAATTGGTATTTGGTTAGATTTTTGGATAAACTGTCCAAACTGGAGGCCATGAATCTGAAACTGTCAATAAATCTTAATTCTTGTTTTACTTCTTTGAGATTTCCCTCTTTTTCATACTCTCCCACTTTGATTTCTTTTGAAAAGCTGACACACGTTTGCAGAGTTGAAATTCTTTTTATCCTCTTTGGTCATGACCATATTTTTTTAAAACTTAATCTTGTTGCAAATCTCTGTAATGTCTTTTTCGAGCATCTGCACAAATAATGGCGACGTCGTCCGTTTCGCTTGATGCCGTAAACGTCACCGGCCTTCCTTCATAAATGGTTTCGTCGAAGCATTTGATGAAGTAGCAAAATGAGCTCGGAGTGTGCTTTTGGTACTGCTTGGTGTAATACTGACTTGGATCGCACTTATCAAGATCGCACGTGCTGATCGGAGTGATGAAACTTTCAAAGTCAGCATAAACCACAAACGGAACTCTCATCGATCTTCCTTTGTTGGTAAATTGCATGAACGACATTTTTTTAAGGAAGTTCGATTCTAACAGAGCTGTGATCTTGACAGTAAGTCAAATGCTTGGAAAGCGCCTCCTCGCTGTTCATCCCTTGCAAGTAATTTCTGCAATAATATGTTTTGTGCTGATGTGAGGAGGTTTGCGATGATAACAATCGACTCTTTAATCAAGCAATAATGGTTCGTCTTATCGTTTGAAATGAGCAGCAATTCGATAAGATGCTTTCGATCCAAACATTTTGATATCCTCAAAGGATAAGGGGATTTTTCTCATCCAAAGACATTGACGCTAATGTCTGGATTGTTTTTTTCAAACTTTTTGATTTGAGGGAGTGTGACTGGAAATTCAATTCCTTTCCAATTCAACTCTTTTGACTTTTCTTTGAGCTCTTTATCGATTCTCTCACAGTTTTTTCTTTTATGTTCAGCGCCCTGGTGATGCACCATTTAAAGCATTTATTGTCATCAGTGTTTTTCATGTTGATGATTGCCTTTTTGCTCGCCAGAAACGGGTCGAGATCGATATGTTACGAAGCGCTGAGGGGATTGTAATTAATCATGTAATCAATGTCTATTTTCAAAATGGCAGACACTTTCCAATTCGATCACTCATTGCTTTATTTGACCATGTTTTTTAGGATTTCTTCTTTCGCTCCGTCATACAATTCTCCCAAATCCGTAGCCTCCAGCACAATTCCATATTTGGATGGAAAGGGGACAGTGCAAATTGTTTCCTCTCCAGTGGCAATGCTCACACGCGTCATCTCGCACGTCAAAACAAGGTTCACTTTTTTATTTCTGTTTTTGCTCATGACTTTCACCACTCCATATTTTGCAGAGTCTAAAAAGGCGGAGGCGTCATGATGATTTCCTTCGACTTGATGCGAAAATTGCTTGGTGACATGTCTCAGCGCATGATTGGTCAATGTAAAAAGAATGGGAGGTTTGTTGAATACAATCGATTTGAGAGACTTTATTCTTTTTTCGACTCCGTCTCTTACATCGTTCACTGTTTTCTTCACAGCCTCTGGAACGTATGGATCAATCGATTTAAGCACATGGTTGAAACTGTTGACGACATCATTTCTTACAGCCGTCGTCAACCTTGAAAATAAACCAGGAGCCAACACAGGCGACGAATCTGGAACAGGCTCGTCAAGGATGTGACGTGATGACGCTGTAACAGGAGCGATTACAGGATTTTGCAAGTGAACCGGTTTTGGCATGAGAGCTGGTTTCCACATGAGAGGTCTTGGACGGTTTCGGAGCAATGACAGGTTTCACAACGACAAGTCTAGGAGCAGGCACCGGTCTTTGAACAATCGGACGCGGAGCAGGCACCGGTCTCACAACAACTGGTCTCGGAGCAGGAATCGGTCTCAGAGCTTTCACGAGCTCGTCCTTTCGCATCTTGGAATAATTTTTCAATCTTTGGCTATTTCTCGCAATTCTTTCACCGTTTTGTTTTCCATTTTTATTAGTGAAAGAAATTTATTTAAGTCAAATCATTTTTAAATTTTCAAAAAGAGAATTTAAAAAATCATCATTTCGTCATTTTCAGAATTTTCGACTTTATATCCATTATCCACCTTTCCATCTCGATTTTCAAAGTATTGCTAGCTGCGTCCCGTCGCTTTTCTCGTTTTTTAAGCGGATTTGTACACGATCACCTCGCCCGTTTCAACATGAGTCAGTCTCAAACTCAAAGGATTATTTCTGATAAATTTTAATCTTTCATACTTGGGATCGATTTCTATTTTTTTCTTTTTTTTTTCATATATTCTCGGTCTTCCCGCAGGTCTCACTTCCTTCATATTTTCCAAAAGCGCATCTTTACTGATCAGATTGTTTTCAATCGCAATCATCATCAACGGAATTAAATTTTTTGACGTTTTGGAAACGCCGTTTTCTATCAGTAATTTTTTCAAAAATTACTGATAGAAAACAGCGCCATCTCTTCCACTTCCTTGTAACAGGCTCTTTATTTTCATCATTTTCTGACTCTTCCGACTCTTCTCCTGGCTCTTCCTCAAACTCTTCATTTTCACGATTTTTCTGTAATTTCTTGATATATTGAAGATTGAAGAAATCCCAAAGGTTAAAGACTTCATTTTGGATTTTTAATTCTTCAGAATTTTTTGTCAAAATTATCCCGCACAAAATCGAACATGTCTCGCATGGTATTCAGTTCATCAAGTGGCATGTTTTGGAGCATTTTTTTAAAGGCGTTCTGATATTCCTTTGGAAGTTTTTTGACGTTGTGCAGGAATTCAAGCAAATTTTTCGAGTTGGTCGGAGCAGGAACCGGCTTGGGAGCTGGCTCAGGAGTCTCGTCAATGGCTTTTAAAAGATCGTCTTTTGCATTTTGGAATAATTCTTTCACCGTTTTGTTTTCCTTTTTTTTTTTTGGGAAGAATTTATTTAACTCAATTCAATTTTTTTAAATTCTCCATTGAAAAGAATTTAAAAATTCAGATTATTCGAATCCCTGAAATTCCGAGTTTTTAAGCAGCAGCAGGAACCAACACAGGATACTCTTCTTCCAGCTTATCCACCTGCTCATGTACCTGCTCAGGAACCAGCACAGGAGACGAATCTGGAACAGGCTCGTTGAGGATATGTCGTGCCTGTCTCGGCTCGACAAATTTTGAACATTTAGCCGAGATTTTAAAAAGCATTCTCCTGATATTTTGGACGTTCGAGATGAGAATCTTTCAGCCATTGAATATATTTTTTCCCTGCATACCTCAATCTTTATCAAATCAGCAGGACTAAAGCCTCGTTCAAACCCGTATCTGTTCATTATTCAAAAAGAGAATATTTCAAAAAACAAATCAAACAATTCAACAGGTCTTAAACCCTCTTGTCTCGATATGTTTTCAATCAGCAATTAAACGTAAAATAAAGAAACACGTTCATTTTCCATCTTTTTAATTTGGGTAGAAATTTATTTAACTCAAATTCAATTTTTTAAAATTCTCCCGTGATTTTCACAATTTCGCAGTTTTCATACACGACGTCGATCGAGTGGAGCAAATTTGCGATTTTCAGTTTTCCTGCGATCCTTTTTTTCTCCTCAAAATCGCAGTCCAAATGAAGCACGTACCTGTCGATTGCTCTCAAATTTTCTTTTTTATTCAGGTTGTTCCAATCTCTGATGTGCTCTTTGATCTCTTTTTTCATTCGCGAAAATTCAGTCTCACCGCTCCACACGAGCTTGTAAAGCTTGTCTTTTTCCTCCTCGCTGAACAGGCTCGGGATTTGAAAATCTCCGTTTTCGGTGACGTAAACAGAATCACGAAACACGCCCCCTTTTCCAAACGCAAGAATTTCGAGATACTTTCTCTTGACTCCATCGGTCTCTTTCACGTTGCACTCCAGAAAAAACGGATAAAAGCGATTTATTTTTTTTCTTCTTGTCGAAATATTTTAATTCGCTTGCGAATCCGTGAAAAATCACAGATTTTTTAAATGGGTTTTTTCGGTCTTCCCACAGGTCTCTCTTCCTTCACATCTTCCATCAATTCGCTTTTGTCGATCAGATTATTTTCAACCGCAAGCATCATCAGCGACATTTTACTTTTCGACGTTTTGGAAATGCCGTTTTCTTTTAGCATCTTTTTCGAATCCTTTTTCGTATATCTCATTTTTAATATGTAAATAATTATTTTAAATTAAATGAAACTCATGTGGGTCCAAAGAACCTAATAAACAATCTTCATTCTGTTTCCGTCTGATTTAATCCTGAGCAATTTGTCAAAGATGACAACGGCAAAAGCTTGGGTGTCTGCAGGAACGTTTGCATTAAATGTGGCTTTAATTTGCATGTCCAGAACTGTAGATTTTAACCTCTCGGCCTGCTTGCTCACATCAAAAACAAAAAGTGGACAAACGTGTCTGTAATTTAACGCTGTCAAGTTTGGCTGAGCGATAATCTCGCTGATTCCATAAAGCTTGTTGTCAAACTTGCATGCATCTTTGTAAGCTCTTGAGAATTTGATGTTTGTGAAGGACAAGTCGTAATCGACAGCAGGGTACCTTTTGCTACTTAAAGTGACGTACATGTTTTTCAAATCGCTGTGATTAAATAGGAAAGGGTTTAGATTTTAGCCTCCATCTTTACCGGTTTGGAATCCAAGAATGATGTACCTCGGTCTTTCACTGGCAGATCTGGCGCTCAACCTCCAACTGAATGCATTCGATACAAGCACAACGGATGTGTCACACTTTCTGGATTAGATCGATAATGGCACATCCACTTTCGATTCAATGATTTTGTAAAGATTGTTGCTCGACGAAACAGAGGGTGTGACATGAGGCATAAACAAGGACAGTTTGCTACGATCCACTTTTCCTTCGGCTGCATCAGCGTGTTTAAAAATCGCATCACTGTCGCTCTTTCTCGCAAGAGTAATCGTGTGTTTAAATCCGTAAAGCACTTTATCGTAATCTTCGCAAAATCCAAAAATGTGCTTTAACGAAATGCAGAATGAAAATGTTCCTTTAACAGTAGGCTGCTTAATGATGTAGTCTTGTCTTTGACTAATTCGGTGTTGCCGGTAAGATCTGCATTAGCTGATGTGTCTCTTTGCCACAGCTGATTCATTCCTTCTGATACTTGATCCACTGGATATTTGAGAAAACCAAGCATGGTGGTGGCTTGACCTGGATTGTATATTGTTTCCACTTCTTGATTCGACAATTGGTAGGAAATCTGGCTGAACAAGTGTATGATGCAATTGTTTGCAAGAGTAACGACGTCTGTAGGACGTTCCATCCGCTTTTAAAAGTCTTCCTTCAACCAAAAGGTACGCTTCAGATGGAAGCGTGAACAAGTCTTACTGCTCAATGTTGATTCTTATTTCTCTAGGAGTATTTATATTGGTACTGACTGGCTCGTACTCGTGAAATTCAAATTTCTCAATTTCTTCATCAACAATGATTTCTTCTGTAAATTTAAAACATCGGAACTTGCCATTTTTTATATGCAAAAGAAAAAAAAATTCGAAGAGAATCCGCGGATCTAAAAATTTTATACGGGGATCATGCCATTTTCATTCCATTTCCCATTTTTATAAGGTCTTGTATTTTGATGACGTTTTTATTTGATAATTTCCCTCCAAGCGAATAATATTCATCCGTGGGCGGTTTTGACGCTGTTGTCGCAAGTTTGTTGTTAACCATTCCTGAAATGATGTCTTTGCTTTTCTGAGTGAGGTCCTTCGTGTCTTTCGGATTCGGCGTTCCAGTCTTGGCGTAAAATTTATCTATGGTCCTTTTACCCTTGTCAATGGCCACGTCTTTGGTGGTGGATATGGCGGAAGAAGCCAGCTCTTTTCCTGCAGATTTCGTTGCCATGATCGCTTTTCTTCCCAGCTCGCTTTTTGAGATTTTGTTGGCTATAGAGGATGCTGCTTTAGAGGCGCGCGATGTGGCTGCTCTTTTTAAGAAATTATTTAACGTGTCGATTATTCCGCTTCCTCCAACAACGTGTTTCTTAACATATCTATTTCTGTAAACAATCATTTTTTATAAGTAAAAATTTTTTTCCTATTTTGTATCAATGTAACTCATCACCGATTTATACTCGTCTTTATTAATGACATTTTGCCTCAGCAGTTCGTCGCATATGGTCACAGCCTCATTTCTCGACCCTGTATTTCCAGCATGCCAAGCAGCCACGCTCAAGTTAAGCCTTTGCACGAGCGCATTGGGATGGTTGGAAGTATGATTACTCCAGACCCTTTTTTTTGCCTTTCGATTCACTCGTTAATTTATCCCAAATAGGCTTTTTATCATTTTTCGGTATTTTTCGATCTTTTAGGCTTTTGGCTTGTTCGGATTTGCATCAGATTCCATGGCTCTACTTTCAACAAGAATTTTTGAGTAATCTTGAAAATCTTCCTCTGTAAAGTCGTTTCTGTTAGGAGGAGTAGATTTTGTCATAAGCTCCCAAAGACCTTTTGTTCCTTCGTACCTTTCTCTGCCAACACTAATATCATTTTCATCCACAGACATCCCCATTTTTCCAATATACATTTCAACATCTTTTTTGCTCACTTCGAAATTTCTTTTCACATTTTTGTATTTATGGCGCGCATTGTACATGCTTAAATAGTAAAATGAAATATCGCCAAATTCATCTTTTAGACTTAATTCATGTGCACCTAAATTCATGGTGGACTCGAGATCTTCATTGCGTGTATTGGCAACTTTGTCAGCCATGCTTTTTATCATCTTTTCATTGCTTTCAATGAGAGGGTTGTAAAGCTTGCTCAAACCAGTCTGAAAATTGTCATCTGAAGTATTATCATTGAGACTGTCCTGATAAATCCTTTTTCTGCTCTCAATCACTTCTCCCACAAGCTCATCCCTCTTGTTCGGGTCTTGTATTTTAAAAAAAGACATTTTTTATAATGCTGGAAAAAAAATACAAACTCAATCTCATCGTGATATCCGTTTTAAAATATTAGTTTTTTAAAGATATTTTTTTGAATATGTTGTTAAGTTCATTTATCGCATCCTCTCTTCCTTTATTGATCAAATACTCTTTTGTGATTTCATCCATGATGCTTTTTGTTTTTGTCCTTATTTCATCCATCAAGGATTTAAATTTTTGAAGCTCTGAAAAAATCAGCTCGTACTCGCTGTTGCTTATTTTTCCATCCATTAAAGCTTTTGAAATGAGGTTGCTTATGGTGTTCAATTTAGACTCTGCAAGAACTTTCACCTTCTCGTGCTTCTCCGCCTTTAATGCCAGTTTTTTGTTCACTTGACCTCCGACAACAGACAAAAACCCCACTCCAATGGCAACACCCCCGCACGCAATCGCCGCTGGAGTGGCAATAATGGTGGTTAAAAGTCCTATTCCCACAGTCCCAAGAGCGATGCACAATACCTGCATCGAGTTATCCACATTCGAGATGATTCTGAAAGCGCGATGGTACTTTTTGCTGAGCGTCATTCTCTTTGTCTATTCGTTTTCAATCTCTTTTTGTATCTCGCTTATTTTTTGAAGACGGCAATTGTGCCCTTCATCCGCTGGAGCCGTTGGAAGAGTCGGATACAGCCCTCCGGAGTGTTTTTCATAATTGACGTTGCATTTATATTCCATTTTACTAAGCAAAAAATAAATTTTAAAAAAATTTATTTTTTAAACAAAATTCACAAAGCATAAACTTTCTCCTTTTTTAATCATCACGTCTGACTTGCTGTTGTTGTGAATTTCCATGATGACATTATCCACAGACTCTGAAATCACCATATTTTGATTGAAATAATCCAGTTTTGATTTCATACTCTCCCTCAAATTCACCAAGGCTATTCCGCTTTCAAATTTAATTCCAAACATAAAAGTTATTTTCTGATGAGCAAGACTATTTAGTTTAATGTCGCTTTGTGCAAATATTTCGTATCTGCAACCCACTTTCTTTGGAGAGTGATCTAAATGGTTATTGAAAAATAGGGTGCATTTATTCCATCCTTTGTGCATTTATTCCATTTTTCTCACACGCTGCGATTCCATCTTTTTTATTTAAAAAAATGTTTATTTTTTCTTGCATTTTTTCTAGCAATATATTCTTGATCTTCTTTTTGTTTTTCGAGAATTGATTTATAAATTTCTCTTTCTTTCCATCTCAGTTGTTTTAAAATTCTTCCTTCTCGTGTGTGGAAGATATCGTTGTCAAATTCTTCAATGTATCTCATTTTTTTAATATGGGAAGAAATTTATTTATATCATTTTGCAAAATATTTAAATCACCTAGGCGTAGAAGTAAACCTGTCCGAGTAGAAGATAAAAGCTCCCAGATTGTCCGACTTTCGCGTCACCGGAGTTGAGCGTGACAACGAGCCTTCTGCCAGTGGAAACGCTGGGCATGGAGTCCGCTTCTGCAAAAATTCTGTAAAAGGAGATGGTGGTGGTGGAGCCGATGGAAGAACCGGATTGGTACAGCAGTCCAGTCGATTTGTTGTTGAACGAGGTTATGTTTGATCCGTTCCATAAGGACAAGTAAAAATTTTCCAATCCAGACGAGGAGAAGATGCACTTGCTGTCGCCGTCATATCCAGGGAAGTAAGTGAAATTGTTTGTGTTATATGACGTCCAAGGGCTGAGCACACTGCCATTGCCAGGAGGTAAATTTCCGTCGTACATTCTAACTCTGGATTCCCACCAGTTTCCAGAGGCGCCGATGACATGCACCTTGAAGTATTTAAGAAAAATTTCCTTTTCCTGCGGAGTTGAGAAGCACATATTCGTTTCCGTAAGTGGTGTTGAAATACCTGAACGTCCTCGAGTACAATTTAACGGAGGAGATGAGAGGAGGGATGGTGGTGAATGTGGTAATGAAGGGCTGAATCCAGTAGGTGATTGCCGAAGCATTCTTGCTGAACAGTTGTATTTCCAAACTTGTTCTGAACGGCATGTCGAGCGTGAGATACCCTCCCAACGAAGTGGCGCTGAAAACGTTGCATCCTTGCAAAGAGTTAGCGTAAAATGGTCCTCCGAGAGGGGAGAAGAGCAAGTCGCAAGCAAGGGCTTCAATGTCCGGTCCAACAGCGTCAGTAGTTTCTGAATAATTTCCAACACAAATTTCTCCATCTGCATATATTCTGATAAAAACATTTCCAGGAACGTTTGTGCCAGTTCCATTCAAAGCTAGCCATAACGTTCTTAGAACTCCAGGACCGTCAGAGAAAGTGAAAACTGTAGTTGCGCTGGTTAATCCTCCTGCGATGATTTGTGACTTTTTTCCTAAGGATGAAAGGCTTGAGTTTGGAACGAGTCCTAAAAAGTTGAACTTTTGTGACGAAATATCCACGTAGCTTTTCGTCGCTCCATCTTGCAAGTTTGAAGGATCAACCACATTGATCAACTTGTGTGAATTCAAATCCAAATCCGCAGTTCCCACTGAAGTTCCACCTGACGCATGAGTGTCCACATAATTTTTTGTGGCAGAGTCTGAGGATGAAGTGGGCTCGGCAAGATTGGTGAGTTTGTGTGACGTCATGTTAATGTCTGAGTAAATGATGCTTGTGTACGCCACTCGAGTGTCCACGTAAATTTTTGTGGTGGCGTCGTTTAGAGTGGTTGGCTCAGAGACGTTGAGCAATTTGTGGGAATTTAAATCCAAGTCTCCCGTGATCGTGCTTGTTCCGTCAGTTTTGATGCGCATGCTCGAGCTTACGTCCACATAATTTTTCGTACCTGTGTCATGAAGTTCGTCAGTTCGTTCAGATTGATCGCTTTGTAGAAATTTAAATCCAGGTCTGCAGTTACCGTGCCAGTTCCGCCTGGCGAATGAGTGTCCACATAATTTTTTGTGGCAGCGTCATACGAGTTGGTCGGCTCTGTCATGTTGATGATTTTGAGAGAGTTGAAATCAATGTCTGAGGTGATGGTGCTATTTCCATTTGTTCTGACATATAGATCACTTGATAAAGTGGTTTAAATAGGATTATATAAACACCTTCCCGATTCTGTCCTGCCAAATTTGTCAATCATTTTTATATGTGCCCGATTTTATTTTTTAAAATTCGCTTGTGAATTCCTGGAAAATTCTTCGAATTTATTAAAGATTCTTTGAATTACCAAAGGGTGTTGACGACGTTTTGGTCATTTCCTTCATCCAATTTTTTCAAGACGTAAAGACACAAATGACCGCAATAAGACGTGTCTCCAAACTGAATTCTTTCAGTGTTGTAAAAGACTGGACTTTTCAAAATCATTTGGATTCCCGAAAAATTCTTCGAATTTTTTAAATATTCAACGAGCTCGACGAGAGGAGGTTGGGCGTAAGAGTCAAAGCTGTATTTTTTGACATTGATTCCTTTGACATTGATTATTTTTAAATTCGTGTAAGAATTTTAAAAATTTTACATGTTTATATCATCATCAGATTCCATTTCTTTCAAATCCAAATCGTCTCCTATGATGCTTTGAAAAGAGGGTGCAATTTTTGTGATTGCGACTTCTGAAAGTTTGACTTGGATGGATTTAATCTGCGCGCCGATAAAAACTCTTTCAATTTTTAGAGAGGCGATGGCAAAGCACTTTTTTCGAATGTAATCCAGAGGATTTATTTTAATGAGCATTTTATTTTCCTTGACGCACTTTTCTCTATTGTTTTTTGTCTTCTTTTTATAAAACAAAGAAGTGACTTCAATATTTTTTCCATTTTTCTTTGTGAACAACTTTCCGAAAAATAAGGGTGCACTGTTTGTTTTTGTTTTAAAGATGGACAAGTCATCTGTGATCATTTTTTTTGTTCTTCCTCCTTTTTTTAACAAAGGAGTCATTTTGATGACTTGTTCGCGAAGAAATTTTGATATTTTTTCATTCACCTCGATGAATTTTCTTTCTTCTTCGCTTATTCCATTTTTTTTTCATTAAAACCGAGAAAGGACATGGAATATCCAGTCAGTTCATTCGTTTCCAAACTGTGACTTTCAAACACACCCAGCGAAAACAAAACAGGAGTCCTCAAAACAACAGGACCTTTTCCAGAAGAATATTCATAATACAGCAGAATCTTCTGATATTGAATTGGTTTTGTTGCTGAATAAATTTCCCCAACCGATAATTTGCTTTCGTCAAAATTTTCAATGGTGATAAAATTCATCTTTTTATAAATGAAACAAAATTTTTTAAATCATTTTTTGTGTATAATTCTTCATATATTTTTTCCACCATTTTACTTTTAAATTCTTCATATATTCAATTTTGCTTTTTGAAACAGCCGACGACGTGCCTGAACCGGAAGATCTTGACGCCACGAAAAACAATCTGATGACCTTTGACAACTTGCAATTGACCAAGCAAAACAAGTGCGAAAAATATTACACCAGAGGAAAGCATTCCAACGTCGACTGCTTCTATTTGGCTCAAAATTATCTCATGTTCTCCAGACAAACCATCAGAGAAAATGCCATCTTTGTTTGTTTGTTCCCACAGGATGACAAAAATGTGGATCATATTTATCGAGACCACGTTTCCAGCAACATGAAAAAAGAAGAGTTTAAAATGTTTTCCAGGCATTGCTGGTCTGAGCCTCATGGATTTGCAGTGATTGATTTGTCCTCAAAAAAGAACTATGGAAAATATCGAAGCGGATTTGACGATTTTTTTTTTCCAAGTGTATAAAAATATATCGGGATTTTATTTCATTGTAAAAGCGAAGAAAGAAACTCCAACAATAGGAAACAGTTCAATCAAAACATACTTTGAAAAGCCAATCGAGTTTGATTTTAACAAAAAGTATGAAATGGCGTTAGTGGGGCTTGAGGCTTATCACAGTTACACAAACATCAATTATAAAAATAATGTTTTTAGGTACAGTCCAAACGCTGGTACAAGTAGTTACACCATTTACATTGAAGAAGGAGCTTATGAAATAAATCAGATTAACGATTATCTTCAAAATGAAATGAAAAAGCAAGTTGGAAATTTGTACAGAGCAGACGGAGTGGTTATTGGAGCAAACGAGTCTACATTGAAATCCACATTGACATTTGGAAAGCCAGGAGCAACAACGAGATATTGGGTGGATTTTAACGTGAATAGCAGTTTGGCGTCACTCCTTGGATTTCACAAAAAGGAATATACCTACGTGGAGAAAAAAGAAGATTCGGCAAATCCTGATAAAGTGACGAGTTATATCGACTACTACGAGTCTGAGAGTATTGTGAGAATTGAAGACTTGGTAGTAATCAGAGTGACGAACGACATTATCGGTTCGTCTTATTCAGATGGAAAAACTACAAACAAAAAAATCGTCGAAAAGCCTTTCCACTTAATATACTTACCCATCGTGGTGAGCAAAATTTCAAAAATGGAGACGCAAATTGTGGGTCAAAATGGACATTTAATCGACTTTAGTGGGGAAGATATCATCGTGAGATATCACGTCAGAGAAAGAATATCCTCAGTGTTGTACGACCTTTACACGAGCAGTGCTGTCAATCGGTAAATTTCGCATGTGAAATTCGCGTGAAAAAAAATTTCTTTTGTTAAATAAATAAGCAATTATCAAAAGATTAGATTGAATATTTCACAGGGTCAAGCAGATAAAATAAAAAAAGTGATTCAAGAAGAGAGCGACGTCAGTATAAGGCTGTCTCACCAAGATCTGGATGGCAATCACGTTATAGCAGTGACAAAGTCTCAATTGAATAAAATTACAAAAACGTACAATAACGGCACAGGTGTCACACTTAAGCTGAGCCAAAGAAAGTTGGCGCACAACTCGAAAATAGAAGGAGGATTTATTGGAGCTCTTTTGCCTTTATTAGGAATGCTTGGAAGTACACTCGCAACAAGAGTCGTCCCAGCTCTGGCAACAGGACTGCTGGCAAGAGTCGGTTCGTCTGCCGGTTCTGCCATGGTTGATAAAATTGCAGGAAGAGGCGTTGTTTATTTAAACAAGAATGGAAGAGGAATGAAATTGACTGTGCAGGATCTGGTTTATTTTTAAGGCCTTGGGTGAAAAACACATCTGTCAATGGAGATGGACTGTTCATAAGTAGCGGAAAAGGATATGAATCCGTTGGATCCGGTTCATTGCTTGGACCCAATTCACCCTTTTCCAGCATTCCGTTTTTAAATTTAAATCTTTAAGTCTGAAAGACCCACAGATCCGAAGGATCTAAATGATCCACATAAATTTTTTGAAAACATTCCAACGTTTTCAAAGAAAATACGCTTTCAGCATTCCAATTTCTCCGGGTGATGAAACTATCAACGGTTTGTCCTTTTCAACAAACACGTCAATCATGCTTGAAAAAGAAACGATTTTTGAAATTCAAAACAGCTGTTCAATGCCAATATGCAACGGCTCTTCAAACCCGAACACGTATTCGTCAAACTGATGAGCAAAAAGATCAACTTCAAACATGAGATTTATGGTGGCTTTTGTCTTTAAATGAATTCCCTTCTTGTCAATGGTAAAACTCACCGTTTTGATGTTATTGAGCAAAAGTTCAAACAGCGCTTTCAATTCACCTGCATGCTTTGTTCTTACAAGAAATATTTTTTTAAAAAAAAAAAAAATTCTTTTATGTCGTTTAATGAACGCGTCATCACGCCCACGGACATTACAAAAACAAATTTAACTTGATCAATTATTGGAAGTTCTTCTGAAAAAAAGGTAAGTACCCTCAACCAAAAAAAGTGACACGCAAAAAATATTCATGGTTGCATTATGGTCGAATTGAAAATGAGCAAGAACCCATGCTCACACAAAAAAATACCAAAAATGATAAATGAGCCAGAGTCGGCATTTCCCTACTACTGACGTTTATGAGGATATCATATTAGTTTATTTACATCCAAGTTTTTCATCTTAACCAACTTAAACGTTATACTCTGATTGAGCTCTCATGTCTCAGCCATTCTTCTCAGTTTTATTCCATGATAAGGATTACTTTGAGAGACACTAAACCTCTTGATAGTCTTATTAATATTCTTGTAATGTGTTAATACACACATGGTACTTCAGAGGCGCTACAGTTATCATCTCATCTAATGATATTAGAGCTTTTTGACAATTAGGTCCATCTAGTCCTCCACCATTGTAGCCATGCTGAGTAACAGTTTTTTTTCTAAGAACTTAGTTAAGATCTTATCTGAAAATAGTACTCTGGACACCTGTGTGATAATATGCTCATATAAATGCAGCTCTGGTGGAGGTATAACACCCAATACCAGGCTATCGGGGCTCTCATCAAAAAGACATGGGTTTTGACATTAAAGAAGCTCTGCATCAACTTCTGTGGTGTCCCTGCATCAACAAATCGTTGATGCTGATGGGATAAACTACCAAAAGTTCTTAGTTCTCCTAATTTGTCCTTTGCTCCAATACAATAACTACAGGTATCTTTTCCACCATGGGCAGACAATCCTAGCATGATATTGATCAGCTTAAGGTCTGATGCAAGGAAGTATTTCCATTCATACAGTTTGAGAAGGTGGACAGTTTGGGCTAAATTGTAGCTGCTTTCTTCAACATGTCGGACTATTGCCAATATAATAACTTTGTTTACACCCAAGTCCTTTTGGTTCCTTAATTGATCTTCAAGTTTTTCTGATTAAAAAAATACTTATAACAACTTTAATTGACCCTTGGCCGCTGTCAATACCAATCCTCACAATTGATTTTTGGAGAATAATATCTCTTTGTTTGCATATTTCATCAACAAGCATAGGTATCAGGGGCGTGTACAGGAATTTTCTTGGGTAAGTCGCAATTTTAACCCCTCCCCAAAAATGTTAAGTTTTAGCATCCCCCCTTCCTCATTGACAAACACATATATGAGGTAAGACGGCTTAGCAATCGCCCAATATTTTATCACACATGATGCTAACCATTATCAAGCATCATCGCTTCGCACACTATCTATTTTAGAAGAAAATGATGATAACCATAGTCAGCACCAACGCTTAACAATTACACACGACCTATTCTTATATCAAAAAAATATTACTTGTTTTATAGACAAACATCCAAATATTATATTTGGATGTTTGACTTTAAAACAAGTAATATTTTTTTCCAATCTTTCTTTCCAATGGACTAACTCCGATTAACATTTTGTTTGGAGAGTTATTTGAACTTGAGAGTTGGTCGACATTTTAAGCGAATAATTAAACTGTCTAAAATTTATGTTTAAGAAGTGTTTAATAAATACATACCAAACAGGGTGTATGTATTGAGGGAAGTCCGAATTTAATTTTTAATGTTTAAAACCCTTTCTTTCTTTTTATATTGTTCAAAATGCAAATAATTAAAAAGATACACAGCTTTGTATAAAATAATTGGGGATGTCCATTAATATATTTTAATATATGATTGTTGTTAATTACAGTCTTCTCCTCCTGATGATAAATATCAATAGAATTTGACTAAAACTTTACTCAGGGTGTAATTAGAAAGGGAAGTCCGGAATTTGTTCTCTAAGAAATAATTACTTTTATTTTTTTTTTAATAAATAAAAGAAAATATTTAAAAAATGAAGTACTCTATAACTTAATAAAAAAAGGTATGTCCATTCGAGTTTCTTATTAATTTGTTTAAGTCAAAAATTAAAACAACCTCCGTTTAAGTATATAAATCTTTTTTTTTTTTAATAAACTTTAGACCGTTCTCGATTTGACAAGCACTATAATAAAATACTGAACTGTAAATCTAATTGTTAGCCCGGATTAATAACTTCTTACCATCCGTTCGAACAATTAACCTTGTATACTTTGCTTAATTATTGCTTTAGTTTGCTATAATCATTCGCTCTGTTTGCTTCTATTTACCGACGCATCATATTTATTCAGCAAAATATTGAAGTTGTGAATATATATATATATATATATATATATATATATATATATATATATATATATATATATATATATATATATATATATATATATATATATATATATATATATATATATATATATATATATATATTTTGGGAATGTCCAGCGACGTAGCAGACATCCTTTTTAACCACTGTATGGTTACCTTGCTATAATGTCAACTGCTGAGCGCAATAAAACTGATTTAGTAAATGGGACTTTCTATCACACCAATCTCCACATTGGTTTCAAATCCTGATCGACCAACATCGTTTCTTATTTCAGTCAACATAATTTTAATAAGACATTCAGGCAGATTGTGTTTTTTTTAATATTAAATACTGTCTAAACTAATCTTTTTTGGAGAGATACTTTTTCCAAGGTGTGTATGTGATGTTCCAAATGTTGATAGTTTAACCTTACCCTGTTTTTCATCCCCAATAATTGTTTTTAGAATTTGGGTCAATGTACTCCTTTAAGTTCATCTCAATGTTACTTCTAGTGTCCCTTGCCAGACTACAGATTGGGCATTGACATAATTCAGATACCACTTGTATTCTGCCAAGCATTGAAATAGTAACTCTTCCTCTTTTCCAGGAGATTTCTGCACTTTTAACATTTTTCCCTTTCTGTAAAAAATATTTTTATCTTGCATTTAAGAAATTAAAAAATATTTTTACAAAAAGTGACAAATTAAAAATGACAAAAAAAGATAAATATACTCTTTCTTATATATTGCAGTCTTGCACTTCGGACAAACTCCAGTAGGAAAGGAGTTCACATTAACATCAAAACCACTATCTATATGGTTCCTTACTAGATTTTTTAAAGCAATTTGAGCTGTACTTTGGGATATACATTGTTTGTTCTTGTCGCAACATCCAAAACAGACTATACTTTTGCACTCCTGATGATTTTTTTTCCGATTCATTTTTTTTTTTTTTTTTCAGTATTAATTTTTTCCTGCTAAAGTACATGAAATTCTTTACAAACACATTTTAAATTTTAATATACATATGTTTACATATATAACATATATAATTCTAAAAAATGAATGTATTCTCATTATATTTTGAAATTTATTAGGCTATCTGTAGTGCCAAAGACAACAAAATTTCGGTACATAACTACTTATTATTAAAAAAAACAACAAAAAAACGTAAAGTTTCAATTTAGGAGCGGATACAATTTTAATTTTTGGCTAGGGTTATTTGAGTATAACTTTCTAATATTTCTGCCAAAAAAAATCACAGGTACCTTCACCTTTAACCTAAACCCTCTATGTGGGAGCATTGAAAAATTAAAATGCAGAAACAAAAGATACTGGGTCTGGGAAAAAGTTCGTAGCGTATTTTTAGTTAAATTCAGCTGGTTTTTTTACAATTTAAAAAAAAGTTTATTTAAATCAAATATTTCCCATTATTATCGATAACATTTCGCCATTTTTCGGTTAGAAGCCAAGTTACCACCGGTGAAGAACCTCTGTAAACCTTCATCAAAGAAGTCGGGTGTTATCATGATGAAATGAAACACCTTTCCTGTTATTCAATTCGGCCCGTTTTCTTTCAATTGCCTGGCGTTATCTCTTTAGTTGTCCACAACAGACTTGATAATCAATCGTCTGATCTATTGGAAGTAGATCATAGTGGACGATTCCCTTCCAATCCCACCACACATTCAGCATCACCTTGTTAGACTGTTCAACATCCTTTATCTACGATCTTCTACGCTTTTGATTGTCGTACGTGGTCCATTTTTCATCACGTTTATGACACGTTTTAGTAATGTCTTGATTTCATTACGTTTCAGTAGCGTGAAATAAATCGTAAAAAAAACGTAAATTATCATCGCAGATGATAACTTGGTCTGTCATGTTTTTTTCAAGCTCAACTCATGAGGAATCCATATCTTCTTTTTATAGCCAGCTTTACGTAAATGGTTTTTAACGGTTTGCTGGTCACTGCCTAGCTCCATACTAGTATTGACACTGATATGCCTATCTTGCTGGACTTTTTCGAGAATTCGATCAGCTTTTTTACTGATTAGGCAACTAGAGTGAGTCATCTTTCACATTAAAAATACCTGAACGAAAGTGAGTATACCTTTTCCGAGAGTAGATTTTGATAAAGTACCTTCACCGTACACAGCACAAACTTTTTAACCTTTGCAGCATACTTCCCTTTGTCGTAACGATATTGCAAAATATAGCGCAATTTATTTTTTTTCTCCATTTTCAAACGCAAACAACTTTCCAACTGCTGCACAGATTTTGATGTTTAGACGCAAAGTAGCGCCTTAAACTTTTTACTAGATAAAGATCCATTTGACAAGTTCAGAAATGATAACGCTGATGTAGGAGATCCTTAGCTTTGATTAGTTCTTTGGATAGTTCTTTGACTAGTTTTTTGACTAGTTCTTTGACTAGTCTTGATCCTTAGCTTTGATAGTTGAAGAGGAACCTTAACAAATTATTTACCCCACCTACTCTGGAAAATGTAAAATATAAAATATATTTGATTCATTTATGTGTCTACCCTTAAACTTGATAAGTACTTCACATGTCTTAGAGATCCTACTAGACTTTGTAAATTACAATTATAACTGTCAATTACAATTATAACAGTATTTTAATTGGAATTAAATACATTTTGATGAAGTAATTATAAGTGTATTTTGTAAGTTACAATTACAAGTAGTTGAAATAGTAATAGAATTTTGTGCAATTGTAATTGCAATTGCTATTTTGTAATTGATTTTTACAATTACACGCTGTTTTTTACTTATTGTCATTTGTTGTCCAGCCTTCGTAAGGTGGCCTTTGTAAGATGGCCGTTGACTGAGCCTGATTTAGGGTGGAATGCAAGAACCGAACTTGAGTCAAGTTCGACTTGAAATCTCAAGTTCGACTTTGTCAAGTCAGACTTGAAAAATTGACTTGAGCGAATGCGTAAACGAGACTTGAAAATTTCAAGTTCGTGCTTGAGAAAGTCGAACTTGAAAAATAGCCGAGGCGTTGAATTCTGGGCGCTTATCGGAATATGCACTTCGCAACCAATAGGGGCAATGGATTTTTTGTACGGGAAAAACCTTTTACTGAAACAAATTCGTTTAATGATATTTGTATAATATACGATCAATATATAAATTATATGACAATATAAATTACAATTTAACTACAGGTATTAGTTTAGTTAATCATGACACTTTTACAACTTTAAAGCAGTGAAAAGGAAAAGATAACAAATAAATGTGTTATTATAGTCTGTTTTTTTGTTTACTGCCTATTCTGTTTCCTTTTATCAAAATGAAAATTTTGTCGTAAATATTTATGATCGGAATTGCTCATCATATAAAAGAACAAAAATTTCAAAATGCATATCCACTATAGACTTTTTGCTTACTTTGTAAATATTTGTAAAATGAATTCTAAAAGACGAATTTTCAGTCAGCAAGAAAAATCACTTTTGATCAATATAATCAAAGACTACAAAGACATCGAAGAAAAGAAAACGGATAATGTCTCCCTTAAAAAAAAAATCTTTGTGGGAAGAAATAACGCAATTATTCAACAGCCAAGACATCGGAGTTAAAAGAGATCAAAAAGAACTAAAGAAATGCTGGATGAACTTAAAGCAAAAAGCAAAACAATTTGTTGATTTGTAAGTACCAAATAAAGAAAAAAAAAACAAAGATTATTTTTATAGGCAAGCACCCAGTAAACATAAGACATGTTTTAGACATCTAAAAGAAGTCTTGTGTACATTTAGCAAACGTTATTTATATCGAAAAATGTTATTAAAATATGAATTGTGGGACAATGATTTTCTTGTCCAAACTGTATGGTTACCAGTAAAGTTTATACAGTGCTGGACTTCTCTCTGTCAGACTTTTACAACATGTTTTCTTGTCGATATTACTTTAAAGTTAATAATATGGGGTTTTTCTAACCAATTCTTTGGATTTTAGTGAAAGAAAAGAGCTAAACAAAACTGGCGGAGGTCCTAGTCAAACTCCTGTTCCGTCACAGGAAATTGAAAGCGTTCTGCAGATATTACCACCAAAATCATTGAATCCTATTTTGACACCATTTGGGGATGATGCTATACTGCAATGTAATTTTATTTTATTTTTTAATTTTATTTCTTTTTAATACTATATATTTATTTATTTTTTTAATTTCATATTTTATTTTTCAATTTTATCTTTTTTCTTAAATTTTAATGAAAATTAAGGTTTTTTACAAATACTGACAAAACTAATTATTTTAAACAAACTTGGTTTTCTCAAAGCTAAAACTATATATATATATATATATATATATATATATATATATATATATATATATATATATATATATATATATATATATATATATATATATATATATATATATATATATATATATATATATGTATATATATACACACACACACACACACACACATATATAGACATATACATATATATATATATATATATATGCACACATTTTTCATCATTTAAATATATTATTTATTTATATAGGTATTCTGAACGAGTCAATGGAGATCACATATGGAGACAGGACTTCTGATACTATTGGGCCAATCATAGAAACAGAAAAGAAAACTTTTACTGAGCCTTTGATTGCATCTGGTTCATTAACACATGAAAAAGAACAATGCTCAACATTAAAAAAGATATCTCTCTCTAAAAAAATCGAAAAAAAGCAATATAATGAAATTCATGAACTTGATAAAGAACTAATGCAAAAACAAATAGAAATAGCTAACATAAAAATAAACTTACTCCAGCAAAAGCAACAATACAAACTAAAAGAACATGAAATTAAAATGGAAATTTACCAAAAAAAATTGTCACAGTTATAAGTATTAAAAAAAACACAACAGAATTATTCTAATTGAGGAAAATTATTTTCAAACGACATCAGATCTAGTGTTTTTTATTTTATGTTTTAAATTATTATTTTATTTCTTAGTGAAATTGTTTTTTGATATATAGTACTAATTTGAAATGTATTTTTTTTTTTTTGAAATAATATGCAAATATAACTTTTATCTATAATCAGACACACAAAAAAGATTTTTTAAAAAAATTGGTCCACAATTTGATTTCTTTTTGCTTCTCCATAAATATCTCTTGTAAATGCTTCAGCGCCATCTTCTTCATTGCTATTTTGTATTTCATTGTCTTCCCAATGATCATTTTCTAGAAGGGCAATGTTGTGAAGCACAAAACAGGATACAATTATGGCTATGGAATTTTGTAATTTAGTTCGTAAGGGAATGCTAAGACAAGGAAATCGTTTTTTTAATATACCAAAACAACATTCAACTGCCATAGGTGTACTTCTCAAACTGTAATTGTATTGGATTTCATTTTCATTTTTTGGGTTTGAAAAAGGTGTCATTAAATATTGTTTACAAGGATAGCCAGAATCACCTATAACATGAACATGTTGGCGAGCTTCTAAAACTTCTTTAATAGCTGAGTTGGAAAAAACTCGTGAATCATGAACACTTCCAGGCCATTGAACACAAGCAGATAAAATTTCTTTTGAAGGACCTGCAATGACCTGGCAATTCAAAGAAAAAAACCCCTTTCTGTTTCGATATATTTCTGGGTTTTCTCCACCAGGGTTTATTATAGGAATATGTGTTCCATCAATTGCTCCTATACATCCTGGGAATCTTTGAATTTGGTAAAATCTAAACAATGGTTGACAAATATAAATATTTTCGTTATCAAAGAAAATTTTAAAGTTTGTATGAAATAGCAAAATGCAAATATCCATGAAAACTTATAATCACCTTTGCTGAATTATCAAAGAATCAGCTTCTGTCGGAAACTTTATGTACTGATATCTTTTGTTGGCAATTGGAATTGAAATGTTTTTAACTACTCGACAAACAGTTGACTGATTAACTTTCAGCTCCTCCAAATCTCCTATTACTCTCTAAAAGAGTGTACTTAATTAGATCAAATCATACAAATTTAAATGTGAAGTACTTTATTTATTGTTACTTGAGTATATGATTACTTTATTTGTTGTTATAAAATGGTGTTATTTAAAAACATAATACAAAATCTACAATAAGAATACAATAAGAATACAATACAATAAAAAGGTACCATTGTCTAATACCATTTCTTGAATATCTACTCACTTGGAATGAACCAGTAGCATAAAACCGAAATGCAATAGCCAGTTGTTGTACAGATGAAAGAGGGCACCCTCGATTGCTAACATTGTTGTTAATAATGTCATTAGCCAATATTAAAAAGGTTTCTTTGGAAAATCTGTAGCGCCTTTTAAATTCTATATCATTATAAACTTCTAAAGGATTGGCTCTGTCAATAATAAACCTTGGAATGAGATTTGGCATATTTCTTCTTCTTCTTCTTCTTCTTCTAAAATTCAGCTCATACCGATTCATTTTTGAACGTTTTAAAACAATTTTTTTTTTAATACTTCATATTATAACTACTTCTTCTCGTGAATTCTCTTTTACTCCTTTTACATGTATCACTTCTTTGTATAACTGCAACTGTTTATTACTAAATGGAATTTACTTTTATACTGTATCACAAAAACGTGCCTTAATCAACAGCTTTTATAATGGTAGGAAGTTCGACATTTCAAAAAGCTAATAAACATTTCTAATGGCATCAAAATATGACATGTTGGATCATTACATACGAGTTACAGGATGTTTTAAAAGACACACGTTTTCACAATGTTGGTATTCAGTTTTCTGTAATGAATTCATTGACAAATATACTTTCACAATGTAACCTTCTAAATTAATTACGTCAATATGCCCAAGTAACTACTTTTGCTTGTTAAAGACTCATTTTCATACTTGCAAAGGTTGTAATAAGTTATATAGTAATAGTAAAGTTTTGTTACGCATCAGCAAAATGATAATGGCGGTCTGTTTTTTTTTTCAAGTTTGGTTTCAAGATTGGTCTGGAGCAGACTTGAAAAAATGACTTGAAAATTCAAAAATTCTCGTTTTTCAAGTCTGACTTCAGTTCAAGTTCGCTTCTTGCATTCCGTTCAAGTCAGACTTGAGATTTGAAGTCTGACTTGAAATTTCAAGTCGGGTTCTTGCATTCGGAAGGAATTTTTGCTCTCTCAAGTCTGGTTTGAAGTCAGACTTGAAAACGGTCTATTTTTAGCGGTTTTCAAGTCTGACTTGAGTTGAAGTTCGCTTTGTGCATTCGCTCAAGTCGCGCTTAAGGTTTGAAGTTCGACTTCAAATTTGAAGTTCGGTTCTTGCATTCCACCCTTAATTATTTAAGAGCTTGGTTTTCTGTTTTCTTTTTTCATGAAACCAGCTCAGCAAAATATTCAGTTTCCTGTTGGCATCGTTGTTTATAAATTTCTGTGTACTTTTTAAGAATGTAAGATTAAGAATTGAGATTAATATGAAAATGAAAAACGCTGGCGTCATTTGGGAGTATTTTGATAAGCCAGAGAAGTCTGCAAATATTCTTTTTTTTGACTCATGTGGCAGTGTATTTCCTTGTTTGTTTGTTTGTTTGTATGTATGTATGTATGTATGTATGTATGTATGTATGTATGTATGTATGTATGTATGTATGTATGTATGTATGTATGTATGTATGTATGTATGTATGTATGTATGTATGTATGTATGTATGTATGTATGTATGTATACATATATACAGGGTGTCTGCCAGATCAGGGGAAATCAGGGAAATCAGATATCTGCAAAAAATCTAGGAAATTAGGTTGAATTTTAGAAAAATCAGGGAGAAATCAGGGAAAATGGCTCTTCATCAAACTTACATAACTTAAATAAGTTGTATATAGTACATGTAATATAAAAGTTTATTTGGCAAATAGTGTTATAAACTTTTCTTGCATCAAGCCAATCTTGAATCTTCACATGCAAAAATGTAAACAATAATACAACCCATTTTGAATGTATCAATACTTGATACATTTAATATGGGTTGTATTATTGCTTACATTAAATGTATCAATACTTGATACATTTATTGTGGGTTGTATTATTGTTTACATTTTTGCAGTTGAAGAGCATTTTTCTAAACGACTCTGGTCAATTTTTGTGAAATTGAATTTGGGTAACTTTAAATTAAATCAAGGAAAACAGGTAGAAGATCAGGAAAATATGAGGAAAAAGTCAGGGAAATCCACCTTAAAATATTGGCAGACATCCTGTATATAACATGCATACGTAAAAGTTGTTATATTCTAATATATATGTTATAGTAAAATAATTTATATGTATGTATTTTGTATATATTGCATAAATATATGCCATACATACAATATTGACATAATATATGCAGTATATAAATAAATGGTATATGCAATTGGATATACAATATGGCATATACATTTCATGTTAAGCATATATGACATTTATATTATATTATATATATATATATATGTGTGTGTGTATATGTGTGTATATATATGCATATTCATATAATGCATATAATTATAGCATTTTATTAAAAGGGACATCAACTTCTAAAAACTATGAGAAAACTGTTCAAAATTTTGGGGATCAGGAAAGAAAGGTTTTGGATAAACTGTTTGTTTGTTGTTTTTTTTTGTTTTACTACTTGTTATACATTGTATATGTGTTACGCATACATACATTGATTATGATGCTGACCTGTATTGACAAAAGAAAACTATTTATATTTTTTGTAAAAAAAAAATTGTGTTTTAATTAATGTCATAAATGGATGAAGGCTTTAAAAAAATACATATTTCATGTTACAAAAATACACATTTCTACTTTGTTATGCAGATAAAGGTTTTAAATAAAGCTCTTTCCTGTGACCTTAATAACACAACACAAAAATGTGCTAGAATACCATTTTTACAGCAATCAATTTACCTAAAGGGATAAATAACATGAATATTTAAAACTTTAACTCCAAATATTTGAGTTCCATAACACGTTCATCCATGTATGTCTTCAATTTAATAACTAGATTGTGTTTTTGAAACCAGTTTTCCAATAAGATTCAAATGCAATGAAATATTATTTAATAATTTAAGTATGTTTATAGAGATGTTAGCAGCTTTGGAGTTAAGATTAACAGAACTGGAGCAAAAAAATAAGTTTTTAGAAGTTGAAAGTTTTTTGGATAATGAAGACATTGTTGTTCCCCCTGGCCTTCCAATGGAAAGTAAGGAAGTTTTGGAGAGGATTAACCTTATGCTACAGATGAAATCTGAGCTGGCTCTCTATGTAATTTGAAATTATTTTCTATATTATAATGTTTGTAGCAGTCTACAGGTTGAGTTTAAACTAGTAATTATTATTTTATAAGATCAAAGATAAGTTTTTTTATAAGTCTTATAATTGTAATTTATCAAAGGTAATTTAATAATACCTTAGTTATATTATACCGCATTACATTTTCATTTACCTTTAAAAAAATAATTTAAATAAAAAAAGTTGTAATCTGTAGCATTATTTGCTTTTAGTTAGAATATCTGCGTTCTATTAGCGGTAAAGTTGAACGTCCAGAATACATATGACATGTGTTGGGTGCCATGTTTTCTAAAAATTTTAGCATTTTATGTAATCTAAATGGATCTTCAAGTAAGATGGTAGCTACTGGAATGGGCAAGATTAAGTTGCAATGTTATCATTTTGTGTTAAAGTGCTTACTATGTAAGTATTACTAGTTATGTAAATTTTTAGTCTATTAAAGTCAACTGTATTATTATATTTACAAAAATATGTTTACAACACTAAGAAAGAATACAATATGTTAGTACTTATGACAATTACCAGTGTTGTCATTAGTTGTGAATTTGTAAGATATTATGTTCTCCCTTGGTGACTTGAACTTATCAATGTCGTATTTTATTCTTAACTAGAGATGTTAATTGCCAATGTAAACTATGATTTATTAGTATTCAACTATATGATTCTTAAAGAGCATATAGAAGTTTTTCTTGAACCTATAAGCTAATTGCTCTCGGTTATCATATGCACATATTTTTATCTCGGTTATCATATGCACATATTTGCCAACCAGTTAATGTAATTCTCGATTTGCAAAGTATATGTATAAGAACTTAAAAATAACTTAAAAATAATTTGTATTTAAACAAAAAGTAAATTGAGTTTTTAAATTTATTTTCATTTTATTCTTTTAGCAGCAGTAAGAATTCAGTATCTTAATTCCAAGGATAAAGATATTTACCCGATTGTTTCAAGTTGGTTACAGGGCGCAATTGATCAAGGAGATGGGCGAATAAATAGACAGACGAAAACCAAGGTTATAAAAAATCAGTTGCAGTTAATCAATGAAAAGAATATTTAGTTATTATTTTCTTTTGCAAATTTATAAAAGCTTATTTATCTTAATTTTATTTATAATTCTAATTTTTCTTAATTATTATTGATAATTATCTAATAAATCGCCACGTTTTTAAATACTAGCGTTTTAAAATATTGTTTTTAATTAAAGCTGCCAATATTAATTTCAAACCTTTAACAATATTAACTACAATAATAGAATATTTTTAGTTTTTTATTTGTAAATATATTTTTTTAATGATCTGGAAATAAAAGTGTAATGATAAAAAATTTGTTCATTTTGTGTATTCAACTAAGTTATCTATAAATATAATACAATATTTTGTGTGGACAGTTGTACTGTTTGACTGGTAAAATCTGATATACAAACAATCACTATTAAATAGAAAATTAAATATTAAAAAGCAAAGTTATACTTTGTTATTAAGCAATATTCAAAACATGATTTATAACTTTTGCACTTTCAATTTAAGCGCAAAAGCGAATTTAAAAAATCGCGAAAAAAAATCATATAGTTGGGCCGGTAATGGTACCAACTGTTAGCCAACTGTTTTATTATTGTTGGGCCGTTAATGGCAACCAATTATTTAAAAACAGTTGGCTAAGTGTTGGTAAAAGCGTTACGTTTTTTTCACGGTACCAACTAAATAGCCGACTGTTGGCCCAACTGTAGCTAATAGTTGGTTATTAGGATCGGGCCAACTACTTACCAACTGTTCGATGTTTACTGGGTAAGCAATAAATTGAGAAGCAACGTTGTTTTTCCGCATCCAGACTTTCCAACGATGATACCTCGAATGCTTCTCGGGAAAAGCTTGTTGTTGTTTCTTTTAGTTTTACCAATATTCCATGATAGATCAATCACTTCCATTTTATATATATAAAAAATTTTCTTTATGTATTTAAAATGTATTGCGTCAAGTGTAAAAGAGAAACTGAAACCATTCACATGAGAAACGAGAAGACAAAAAATAATCGAAATATGTTAAAAGGGACTTGCGATTCTTGCGGAACGACCAAATGCAAGTTTGTTTCTGCAACAAAAGGAGGTGATTTGGTAGAGATGGATTGATGGATTTGGTAAAGATGGAACCCAACCCCACTCAAAAAGAAATCAACGAAAAAAAGCTCATTACTCCTGTGATTAAAGCAAAAGCTAAATTTGGATTGGGTGTTAGTAAAAAAAAAAATTCCCGCGACGAACCTGAAATGGACAAATCAGCTTGCAGAGGAGCTTCATAAACCGGTCATTCGTCATTTTAAAAAAAGAAGGGTGATTGTGAATGACGTCGATGAAATATTGGCTGCAGATTTGGTAGACATGCAATCGTTTTCAAAATTCAACGACGGCGTAAAATATTTGCTCATGGTGATTGACGTGTTTTCAAAGTATGGATGGATTTTTCCATTAAAAAGCAAAACGGTTCTTGATGTAGCTGAAGCGTTAAAAAAATATTTGAAAAAAGAAAGTGTTCCAAATTGTGCGTGGACAAAGGAAAAGAATTTTACAACAAGCATGTGAAAGCGCTGGGTGTGCAATTGTATTCTACTGAAAACGAGGAAAAAAGTTGTGTCGTTGAGAGGTGGAATAGAACGATGAATGAAAAAATGTTTAAATACTTTTCAGCCAACAACACTAATAAATACATTGACGTTTTAGATGAAATGGTGAAAAATTACAACAGTACAAAGCACTCTTCTATAAAAATGACACCAGTTGAAGTCAGCGAAGAAAAGAGCAAGGTTTGGATGAATTTGTATGGAAAGGCGCAAACTGAAAGAAAAGATCCAAACTTTTCCATAGGTGACAAAGTGGGGATTACTAAAAAGAAGTCTCATTTTGAAAAGGGGTATACGCTGAGATGGACTGAAGAGGTTTTTACCGTGTCAAAAGTTCAGTATACAGATCCTCCTACGTATAAAATCACCGACGCTAATGGTGAAGAAATTCAAGGTACTTTTTACGAACAGGAAATGCAAAAGACCCATCAAGACATATTTAGAATTGAAAAAATCATACGCAAAACAAAGAGCAAATCACTGGTTAAATGGTTAGGATATCCAGACTCGTTTAACTCGTGGGTGGATAATAAAAAATTGTTTCGAGTCTCTGAAAAAAAATAAATTTTCCATCCCATTAAAAAATGAGTAAGATGATGGTTTTGTTTTAGCCGTTTATCTTAAGACGGAAGATTATGAAGAGGTGTATTCTTGTTCTCCTTATGAGGATAGGTATCATTACAAGATATATAGTTTTGAAAACGATTTGGACTTTACCATTATTTGTAAAAAGGTAGAGTTTGAGTTGAGAATAACGTGTGAAAGGATTCGTTTTGAAAAAAGTGGCATGGTGAATGAGGATATATTCGAGTATGAAAAATAATAAAGTCAAGGAGCAGAATAAAAAGTTTGAAGAATTTTCCACGGATTAAAAAATGAGTTAAGTAATTTTCTTTTCTTTATGAAAAGATGAATTATATAACTGTCGAGAATTTTGATGAGAGTAAATTATCAGTGGGTGAGATATATTCAGCAACAAGTCCAATTCAGTTTCAAAAGGTTCTGTTGTATTATGAGTACCCTTCAGGCAAAGGTCCAGTTGTATTGCGCACTCCTGTTTTACATTCTCTTGGAGTATTTAAGAGTTTGAATTTAGAGACTAAGAATCTGAAAGGTTATTCCATGTCTTTTTTAAGCGAGGAGGGGAGTAAATTTGCAGAGGTGACTAAAAAAATATCAAAATACCTTCGCGAACAAGTAAAAGAGTTGAGTCCTTTGTTGAAGAAAGGTGGAAGATCGAAGAAGATAGTAACAGAAGACTTGTCTATTTTAAAAACAAAGCCTGGCAGTTCTCCTATTCTTTTTGGTAAATTGTATACGAAGAAAAAAGGGTCAGACGTAGAAATAAGTTCAATGTTTTATTTGCCGCTATTTAGACGTCGCTACAAAAAATTACGTGGACACGCATTCGTCGGGAGGAACTTGCACAGTGATTGGAGCTGCAGACTTGGATTTAAATTTTCACAAAGCGATTAATTTGAATGAACCGACAAATCTTCATGACGCCGCCACAAAAAATTACGTCGACGTCAGTTCGAGCATACGAATTAAAACGGACGGGTCAAGCACGATCACTGGGGACTTGGATTTAAGTTCTCACAAATTGATCAATGTGACAGATCCAACCACTTCTCACGACGCTGCCACAAAAGGGTATGTGGACACTCGAGTGGCATACGCTAATATCTTTTACACAGACATTAACATGACAGCGCACAAATTGACCAATTTGACTGAGCCCACTTCAGCTTCAGATTCAGCCACAAAAAATTATGTGGACATGCATTCAGGAGGAACTACAGTAGGCACCGCGGACTTGGATTTGAATTCCCATAAATTGATTAATGTGCTTGATCCTTCAAACTTGCAAGACGGGGCGACAAAAAGTTACGCGGACGTTTTGTCACAAAAATCCAACTTTTTAGGACTTGTTTCCAATTTAAGCTTTTCATCCTTGGGGTTAAAATCGCAAACGGTGACAGGATCGACCACCGCACCAGTCTTTAGCTACGTTGACGGTCCTGGAGTTCTGAGAAGATTATGGCTGGCTCTTAGTGGAACCGGAACAAACGTCCCTGGACAAGTCTTTCTTCGAATATTAGCAGACGGAGATATGAGAGTTGGGAATTATGCAGTAACCACGGAAGGAATAGGAGTGGACAACACTGCCCTTGCTGGTGACTTGCTCTTTTCCCCTCTCGGCGGACCAGCTTACGCCAACTCTTTGCAAGGATGCAACGCTTTAAGCACCACTTCGTTGGGAGGATACTTTACCGTTGACTTGCCGTTTACATCAAGCTTGACCATTCCATTGGTTAATAATAATGCTGCAGTCTTTCACTTACTGGATTCAACCGCTCATTTCCACATTCACCTCCATCCCTCCTCTTCTCTCCTCTGTTAAATTGTACTGCAAGACGTTCAGATATCTCAACACCACTTACGGAAACGAATATGTTTTGCTGAACACCAATGGAAAAGGAAATGGCGTTTTTCTGAAATACATCAGGATGCATGTCATTGGAGCTTCTGGAAACTGGTGGGAGTCTAGAGTCAGAATGTAAGATGGAAATTTACCTCCAGGCAACGGCACTGTTCTCAGCCCCTGGACACCTTACAGTGCAAACAATTACAACACTTTCCCTGGGTACGACGGCGACAGCAAATGCATCTTTTCCTCATCTGGACTGGAAGATTTTTATTTGTCTTCGTGGAATGGGATAAACTTAACCTCGTATAACAACAAATCGTCAGGGCTGTTGTACCAATCCACATCTTCCATCAGCTCCACCACCATTTCCTTTTATAGAAATTTTGCAGAGGCAGATTCCATGCCCAGCGTCGCAGCTGGCAGAAGACTCGTCGTCACGCTCAACTCCGGTGATGCACAAGTCGGTCAATCCGGAAGCTTTAACCTTCTTCTCGGACAAGCGTATTATTATGCTTAACTTTTGCTTAAGCAAAAGTGGTTCTGATAATAAAATGGACAGAAAAATTAGAATCTTGCGAGAGAAAAACGGGAAACTTAAAAGTTTTAAAATGGTGGATCCTGTTCAGTATTTAAGAAGTAAAGGAAGAGGATGGCGCGAGATAGAAATTTACAAATCCATCATCGAAACAAAAAAAGAACAAGACGAAAGAAAAAAAGAACAAGAAAAATTTCATGCAAGATTTAAACACCTTTACAAAAATTAAAATTTTTCATTACGCGTTATCACGTTATGAAAATCACACGAAAAATGAATTTTTTAAAATAAAAAAAAAGATGCAGTGTGTTCGAAGAGTTCATTATGATAGAAAGAAGGAGTGGAAAAAATGCGTTATTGTTTTTGACAATTATTTAAAGCGCCCTCCGTTAAAAGTAGGTGAGAGATATGAGATATTTGCTCAAAAAGATATTCATTTGCTTCGACGGTCTAAGCAAATGATTCTGTTCATATTTGGTATTGAGAAAGGGATAGGGTTGGTGAGCTTGAGACATGGTCTTAATGTAAAGTTGAATTATTTTAATCACAGTATGATGATTTCAGAGCCGGTGGATCTGATCTTTATGGAAATTTACAACAGAAGCGATAAGGATGTGATTATTAAAAAAGGCGAAAGTTTGTGTTTAGTAAATTTTCTTTAAAAAATTATTTTTTTTGTCTTAATAAAAAATGGATTACAAAAGTTATAAAGAAATATATCCGACTCTTGGAAGAAAGTCACGCTTATCGTCTTCAGAAAATAAGCGAGATTCAGAAAGAGATAATGAGAGAAAAAAGAGAATTCAATTAAGTAAAAAGTACCATCGCGCTTTTAGAATTATATCCAATGTGGACAATTCAATGCAAGTGTTATGCATAGCGCTTGGAACGGTTGGAATTAGTCTTTTGTCAACCATTATTGCCAGTCCAGCGGCGATTGCTTGTGAAGGTGTGGCTATTGGAGTAGGTTTTTTATCCATTGTTGGAGGTCAAGTGAATAAAAAGTTGGCGTTAAAAGCGGAAAAGCATGAAAAGATAAAAGTGTTGGCAGAGTAGGGTTGTTCGCCGCAAACAAAAACTTACGAAAATTTCGCATTTTTATCTTCCGTATTATATATAAGGAAAAGCGGGTTCTGGCGCATTGACCCATTCCCATACTTAAGGATGCATAAAAAAATGGCGAACACTTCATATCATGACAAAACCAATACAGTAGTCTTTAAAAATCAAGAAGAAGTATAAAAATAATCATGTTATTTGTATACCAGTTCTTCAAGATGTTAATTCCTTGTTTTGTAGTGACCGATGGCAAGGGTGTGAATTCCGTCATCTAAGATAATTCTTTTGTCGTCGTTAGCGCTGAGTGCGACTTTGTTAATTTCTTCAGTGTAAACGTCGTGAAGATGAGATCTGAAAACGTTCATGGTTGCAAGTTGTTCATTTCCGTTCATTAAGCAGTCACCACAAGGTATTGATAACTTCTTGAAAGTCAAGACCTTCATTCAATTTTTTCAAGACGTAAAGACACAAATGGCCGCAATAAGAAGTGTTACCAAATTGTACTCTTTCACTGTTATAATAAACTGGACTTTTCAAGTAGTCGACCAGCTCAACAAGAGGAGGCTGAGCGTAAGAATCAAAACTATACTTTTTGTCACCGTCTTTAAACCAACACACCCAATGAAACCCACCAGTGCTTGAATCTCCTGTGTTGACAATTCCACATTCTTTTTTCATTGTCTTTTTTGATAAATCATCCCTCACAAAAACACCTCGAAAGTTTTTCAATTTTAACTGTTTAGCAGCCTTTATCAATTGAAAGTTAGTTAAAGCTTCATTAGGTAAAACAATTCCTTCTACGTCAATCCATTGAAAGTCGATCATTTTTTTAATTTCTTAAAAAGTTTATCCGAATTTTTTAACAAGCGATTTTCATAGAATAGCACCTAAAAAGGGTATGCTATTAAAGGGTGAGTTAGGTCCGAGTAATAAACCAGCTCCAACAGATTGATAACCTTTCCCAGTTTTAATGAAGAGTCCATCACCGTGAACATTTTTAGTCCATGGGGTGATAAACAATCCTTCTCCACCTAAAGTTTTTATCTTCATTCCATTTCCATTCTTTTTCAAGTAAACGATTCCTCTTCCGGCAATTTTATCAACCATAGCAGAGCCAGCAGAAGATCCTACACCTGCTAACAATCCTGTGGCGAGAGCAGGAACAACCTTTGTGGCAAGTGTACTACCTAACATGCCTAATAACGGTAAAAGAGCTCCGATGAATCCGCCTTCAATGGTTGAGTTGTATGCAATTTGTCTTTTGCTCAATTTAAGAGTGACTCCTTTACCAGCTTCATAAGCTTTTCTAATTTTGTTCAATTGCGAATTAGTGATAGCGAGAACATGTTTACCGTTCAAGTCTTGATGAGAAAGCTTAATGCTAGTATCGGTTTTATCATGCATGGCTTTTTTAATTTTATCAGATTGACTCTGCGAGATGTTAATTTTGATGTTTTGATAATTGCTCATTTTTATGTATTAAAAAATTATTTATTTCACTTCTCGAATATGATATCGTATTGTAATATCCTCTCCACGAAAATCAACCAAATCTCCATTCTGATCAATGATGCGAGTAACCATTGTTGAAATTTCAAACAGTTTAACAGGAAGATAAATCAAATGCATTGGTCTCTCGATGATTTTATAGCCAGGACTAACATTTGGATAAAAGGAGTAAATGCAATTTAATTGGGTTCCATTAATATAGGATGATCCGATAACGTTGTTAACGATTCTGATGGTGTTAATGCTTGAAATTCTAACGATATGATCCGACTCGTATTCGGAATTGGAATTTAATTTTCTTTTAGTAAACCCTAAAACTGAAGAGATGCTATTCTCCACGTTAAAGTCAATCAAATAATTCAAACCAAGTTTAATGGTTGATTTTAAAGTATTAAGATTGATTCCAATTTGAAGGTTGTTTGGAGAGTAATTAATTTTATTTGCAATAATATAACTTCCACGTTGAGCTGTTTTTATTGTGTTTAAAATAGACTTTTGCAAATACTCATTGATGTCTTTAATGTCATAGCTTCCTGATGGAATGATAATGTTTTCCCAATGAGCTCCATTGTTCATGCTGTATTTGAAAGAATTGTTTTTACTGCTTACATTTGGAATGCTGTTGTAAGTCTCAAGACCGAGAAAAGCCATTTCATAACTTTTTCCTTCGTCAAAAACGATTTTATCCAAAAAATCAGTGGTGATAACACTTGATTTTCCATCTACATCGATTATTATACCTGTCATTTTTTTAAATAAGAATTATTTTTTAAATTGTTTTAGAAAAATAAAAAATTGTCAAACCCACTTCGGTACTTTCCCTCGTTCTTTTTAGAAGAGAGATCAATGACGGCAAATCCGTGAGGTTCATTCCAGCCATGATTGCAAAAGGCTTTAAATTCTTCTATTTTCATATCGCAGGAAACTTGATCTTGATAAATGTGATTAACGCTTTTTTAGTCTTGTTTAAAGAGACAAATAAAGTTAGCATTTTCTCTGATGGTATGTCTTGGAATCTCGAAATAGTTTTGAGCGAGGTAAAAGCAGTCAACGTTGGAGTGTCTTCCTCGGATGTAATATTTTTCGCACTTGTTTTGATTGGTCAATTGCAAATCGTCAAAGATCATCAAATTGTTTTTGGTCGAGTCTAAGGATTCAGGTTCAGGCACATCATCAGCCGTTTCAAAGAATTGACACTCCATATCATCATTGTCGGAATATTTTTTTGAAATTTCCTCAATAACATCTTCAGGGTTTAAATTCAATTTTTCCATTTCGTCTTGTACATCATCCGTTAACAAATCAACAATATCCTTTTTAGGAAGTTTATTTTCGAAGGATCTTTTGAGTATTTTGTATTCAGGTTGAAAAAGGGATTTTCCAAAGACATACAATCGGTTGTAATCTAGCCATCCCGGTCTGAGAAGTAGATTGAGCAGCAAAGTTGTTTTTCCATATCCAGACTTTCCAACGATGATTCCTCGAATGCTTCTCGGTAAAAGCTTGCTGTTGTTTCTTTTGGTTTTCCCAATTTTACACGACAATTTCATCACTTCCATTTTTTATATTTAAAAAGTTTTTGTATATGTTAAAATGTACTGCGTTAAGTGTAGAAGAGAGACTGAAACCATTCACTTGAAAAACGAGATCACAAAAAACAACAGACCTATGTTGAAAGGGACTTGCAACTCTTGTGGGATAACAAAATGCAAGTTTGTTTCTTCGCATACGCCCAAAGGATCATCTTCGCATGCGATCAATGGAGGAGACTTGGTGGAATCGATCAACAATTTTTAAAAAAAAATAAAGCTTCCATGGGCAAAGTTTCCAGGAGAAATGCACATTCCAGGGATGAATTTTGCAGGGCCTGGAACCAATTTGGACAAAAGACTCACTTCCACAGACATGTATCAAGATTGGAGCAAACCGGTAGACAGAGTGGACAATGCAGCGTATCACCATGATTTGGCATATAAATATTTAAACGACGTTCAAAGCAGAAATTTGGCTGATCAAATGATGCTTGAAGAAATGAATTCGATTCCCAATCCCACTCAAAAAGAAATAAGCGAGCGAAAACTGATCACTCCCATCATCAAAGCCAAAGCTAAATTTGGATTGGGTGTAAGTGATTTGAAATGGACAGACCAGCTTGCAGAGGAGCTTCATAAACCAGTGATTCATCATTTTAAAAGAAGAAGGGTGATTGTAAACGACATTGATGAAATATGGGCCGCAGATTTGGTGGACATGCAATCGTTTTCAAAATTCAACAAGGGCGTAAAATATTTGCTCATGGTGATTGACGTGTTTTCAAAGTATGGATGGATCGTTCCGTTAAAAAGCAAAACGGGTCTTGAAGTGGCAGAATCGTTGAAAAAGATTTTTGGTGAAAGAAAATGCGTCAAATTGTGGGTAGATAAAGGAAAAGAGTTTTACAACAAGCACGTGAGAGCGTTGGGTGTGCAATTATACTCCACTGAAAACGAAGAAAAAAGTTCTGTTGTCGAGCGATGGAACAGAACGATGAAAGAGAGAATGTTTAAATATTTTTCAGCCAACAATACCAATAAATATATTGACGTATTAGATGAGATGGTGAAAAATTACAACAACACAAAGCACTCTTCTATCAGAATGACACCAGTTGAAGCTAGCGATGAAAAGAATAAAGGTAGGGTATGGTGGAATCTGTATGGAAAGGATCAAACATTACCAGCAAAACCAAAATTTTCCATAGGTGATCAAGTGAGGATCGTAAAAAAGAAGTCTCATTTTGAAAAAGGGTATACGCCGAGATGGACTGAAGAGGTTTTTACCGTGTCAAATGTTCAGCATACGAATCCACCCACGTATAAAATCGCTGACGTCAACGGTGAAGAAATTCAAGGCACTTTTTACGAGCAGGAGATGCAAAAGACGCAACAAGACGTATTCAGAATTGAAAAAATCATTCGCAAAACCAAGAGCAAGTCGTTAGTCAAATGGCTGGGATATACAGACTCGTTCAACTCATGGGTGGATAATAATGAATTGTTAAGTTTGCAAAAATGATCTAAAAAATTTATTTTTAATATGTAAAATGCATGCTCCTCACAAGTTTTTTAGAAATGTTGCCTCAGCAGAAGTCCACAGTTTGGATTTGCAATTAAAAATTTTGGAAGAGAGAGTTAGAGAGTTGGAGGAAAGAAGACCAAACAACATTATTGTGTCTACGAAAACGTTAGATCATCCACCTTATTTCAACGTTAACGAACAATATGAGATTTTTGCTCAGAAAGACATTAAATTTGCTGCTCTCTCACATACAATGATAGCTTTATCCATTGGGTTGAATTTGGAGAAAGGTGTTGCAGTGATAACATTAATGAATAAAATTACTGATCAATTGAATTATAGAAAAAACGAAGTTATTATTTCAGAGTCTGTAGATGATGTTATTATGGACGTGAATAGTAACAGCAAACAGGACGTGATTGTTAAAAAAGGAGAAAAATTTTGTAAGATTAATTACATTGATTTAAAATAGTTTTTTCTTAATAAAAAAATGGAAATATTGAATGAAAAACTTTATCCAGTTCTTCCATCAGCTCCTGCAGATGAAGGAGGGCATGTTTATAGGCTTCAGAAAATAAGCGAGATACAAAAAGAGATAGAGAGTGAAAAAGCAAAGCGAGTTCATCTAAGCAAAAAGTACCATCGTGTGTTTAGGATCATTTCGAATGTGGACAATGTAATGCAAGCCTTATGCATTGCTTTAGGTGCGACTGGAATTGGGCTTTTGTCAACCATTATTGCTAGTCCTGCGGCGATTGCGTGTGAAGGTGTGGCTATTGGCATGGGTTTTTTATCCATTGTCGGAGGGCAAGTCAACAAAAAACTAGCATTAAAAGCGGAGAAGCATGAAAAGATCAAAGTGTTGGCTGAGTCGAAATTGAATACGATTAGTGAGCACATTTCCAAAGCGTTGATGGACGGGAAAATAAACGATTCAGAGTTTCAATTGATTCTTGATGAGCTTCAAAAATTTAAATCCTTGATGGAGGAAATACGAACCAAAACCAAAAAGGGAATAGATGAAGTTACTAAAGAAAACTTGATTCAAAAAGGAAGAGAAGATGCGATTCAAACGTTCAATAACCTTTTTAAGAAAGGATCAACGTAGTCGTAAAACCAATTTATGTTTTTTTTCCACGTATTTTAAGAAAGGATCAACGTAGTCGTAAAACCAATTTATGTTTTTTTCCACGTATTTTAAAAAGATGTTTTTTTTTAAAATACAAGACATGAATAAAAGGGATGAAATTGTGAAAGAAATTAATGACAGAAGAAACGGCAACATTTCAGATGCTAATCTTCAGACTGATTTGAGCAAGCTTTACAAGCCTCTGATTGAAAGCAATGAAAAGATGATTAAAAGCCTGTCAGTCGATCAAAAAAAGAAAAGACCTTTCGAAGTGAACAAAGTTGGAGATAAAATGTACATTGGAAAAATGGAGGTTGAAATAGATGGAAATGATATCATTGTCGGTGAAGAAAAGTATAATGGAACAAAAGGTCTTTGGGAACTGATGACTGAATTAACAATACCAAAGAGCTATACCGATGAAGATTTGCAAAACTATGAAAAAATTTTAATGGATAGTGATGCTATAAGATCTGATTCACAACCGCATAAACCGAAATCATCAAGAAGACCAAAGTATCAGCAACTTATTGCTCCTATTTGGGAAAAAATGATGCGTATTGAAAAAGGTAAAAAAGGTCGTGGTGTCATTATTCTTCCAGGCGATCCTAATGCGTTGGTGGAAAAGCTTGAATTGAGTATTGCTGCTTGGCATGCTGGGAATACAGGATCAAGAAATGTGGCTGTTGCTATTTGCGATGAGCTGTTGAGACAAGGGGAGATTAATAAAGAGGAATATAAATCGTTAATGAGGACTATTGATAAAATTATTTAAAAAGATTGTTTTATTTTAAAAAAATGCTCATTGTGAACAAAAGAAGATATGTGAAAAAGAACGTTGTTGGTGGAGGTGGTCTTGTAGACATGATTAAAAATTTCATAAAAAGAGCAGCTGCGTCAAGTGTTACAAAAGTAACAGTGAATTTGCTTAAAAATGCTGCTACAAGCAAAATTGGACAAGAAGCGATTACAGCTGCAAAATCTGCTGGGACAGAGTTAGCCCTTTCAGCCATCTCCGCTGCTAAAGATGTGGCTATTGACAAAGGTAAAAAGACCATTGAGAAATTAAAGACTGGTTCATCTATTCAAAGTAAGAAAATGTCTAAAAAGAACGCGATTCGAATTCAAGACCTGGTGAAAATGGGACAGGGTATGAAAATAGCATGAAGATAGCATTCTGTTGCGATGGCTTGTTATAAACTTGCGATGGCTTGCAATGAGAGACATTTAATTGAATTAAATAATTTTTTTATTATATAAAAAATGATAAGTACTGAGCGATTAAGAGTTACTGAGAACCCAGAGTATGATATTGGTATTGAAAAAGTTGATTTTTTTGAGTATCTTCCAACCAATCTCGATTTAAATTCTTCAGGCACGATTACTTTTGAGATTGACTGTCAATCGATTCAAACAGTACCATCAGAGGCTTACATTCTTATTGAAGGAGTGTTGAAAAAGAGCGATGGAACCTTTTACGATGCTAAAGACAACATTGCACTGGTGAACAACGCTTTGTTGTATTTGTTTAATGATGTGACTTATGACTTGTCGGGAGAGCAAGTGGAACGAGTGATGTATCCAGGTCCAGCCACTACCATACTTGGATTGATGAAATATCCTTATGGATTTCAGTTTGCTGATGGATTAAAGCAAATGTGGTATATGGATACGTCAAATCTTGTTGGAAATTCAGGATTCAATGTTAGACGAGACCACTTGTTTGCAGACACTACATCCGTTGGAGCTTTTTCGTTTAAAATTCCGTTGAAGCACATTTTTGGATTTTGCGAAACCTATGACAAAGTTGTTTATGGGTTTAGACATACCATCACCTTTACAAAGAAAGAATGTGATGATGCGATTTACAGAGCGGAGAGCGTTAGTGCAGGAATGATCAACCTTAAAAAATTCAGACTTTATATGCCTCGCGTTGAATTAGATATTTCGAAAAAGACTGATTTCATGAATTTAATAGCTCAAAAAATTCCCATTCAAGTGGCTTATAAATTAAACAAATGTGAAAGACAGCTTATTCCAGCCGGTCAAACAGAATTTACCTGGTCGCTTGGAAGAGTTACTGACAAAAGCATTCCAAGATTTATCTTGTTCGGACTTCAGACAAACAGAAATTCCAGTCAAACAGTTAATCCATCACTATTCGACCATTGTGATGTTAGCAATTTTTACGTGACTGTTAATGGAATAAAGTATCCAAATTACAATTACGACTTGAATTTTGGAGAAAAGAGAGTGGTCATGGCTTATTCAGATGCGTTCTCTTTTGATGAAAAATATTACGGCACAAATGAACTTGTTTGTCAATCTGGGTTAAGCTTGCTTGAATATATAAAATTATATCCGTTGTTCTTTGTGGATATCAGCAAGCAAAAAGAAAGAGTGGCGTCGGAAACAGCTGAATTAGTGGTAAACCTTAAATTTCGAACTTCAACTATTGCAAATACCGTTATTTTTGCAGTGGTTATTTCTGACAAACTGCTTAAATTTGTTTCAGATGGAACCAACATGACTGCTGTTTATTAAGTTTATTAAGATGTCTTTTCAGGAAAAATTGAATTGACTTAAAAAAAATCTTGGTATAATAAAATGAGATATACAACATCGTATTTGAAAAATTTGTTGGATGAAAACGGCGTTAGTAAAACAGCAGATGATTTAATAACGTTGATGATGCTTGCGGTTGAAAATAATTTGATTAGTAAAGATGAGATTTTAGAAAGAGCAAAAGAAAAAAAAGTAAAGCCTCCTCCAAAAGAAAAAAAACCTGTTGATCCAAAATGGGAATGGCTTAGTTTAGTTAAGAAAAAACCCATCACTGTGAGAATAACCAACATTGAAACGGGTGAGGTGACTGAATACAAGTCTCTTTACAAAGCGATGGCAGGGACTGGACGTGGATGGAGATATTTAGAGCGTCGAGATGGAAAGGTTGATAATGGAATCAAGATTGAATTTTTAAATTCTGAAAAGCTTGAAAAACGTAAAAAGCAGCAAAATTGATTTTTTAACTTTTAACATGTTAAAAAATTGACTTAAATAAAATTCTTGGCATAAATAAAAAGATGGAAAGCATGCAAAAGGATGATCTTTTAAATGCCCTTGATGATAGCTTTGAGTCAACTTCTGATACGGCTAAATCAAAAAGTTTTCTTAAATTTCTAAAAAACGTAAGAAAACTTCCAAAGGAACATCGAATCATTTTCAAAGAAATGGTTGAAGTAGCACCTTTTGAAGAAGTGATCAGAAATATAAAAGAAGACATTGATCTGCGTAATAAATTCCTGATCGGAACAAATTGGAAACTAAATGCTAGCGGACGTAATAATTGTCGTAAAATCACTGAACATATTAGAGAGATTAAAAATATGTATTCACGTCTTTCCAAATAATTTTTTAATTCTTTTCGCGAGGAATTAAAAAAACGGTAAAAACTTTTCGAAGAAGAAAATATGCTGAAAGTGTGCCAAGATTTAAAAAAAATTGAATTGACTTAAAGAAAGTCTTAGTATAATAAAAATGAGTATCTATTCTTCAAAACCAGAATTAATTGCTAAAGAGCGAAAACTTTAATGCATCGAAAAAAATTTTCTTTCCATTAATAAAATGGGTGATAAAACTGATGCTAAAAAGCAAAAAGCAAAAACTTTCGCCAAAGAGCGAAAAATTGAAAGTGACATAAAGAAAAATCTTTCCGTAATAAAAATGGAAAGTAAAACTGTGAAAGATCGAAAAGTATCAATGGCATCATTAAGAAGGGATGCTAAAGAAAGAGCGATAAAAGGATATACCAGAATGACTAGGGAAGAGCTTGTTGAGGCAATAAAAAACACAAGACCTATCATTGGGTATGGTCCTGCTCCTCGTAGACGAACGACTGAGGCAAGATCGTTGCCTGTTAATGAAAGACCTACCGTGGTTAGGTTTGTTCGACCAGCTGTAAAAGTTTCTGTAAAACCGACAAAAGTAAGGTTTGTTCAACCACCTGTAAAAGTTTCTGTAAAACCGACAAAAGTTTCAATAAAGCCGACAAAAGTAAGGTTTGCTGTTGGTTCTGAAAGACCTGTGCCTGCCCCAAGACCTGTGCCTGCCCCAAGACCAAGGTCTGACGACTTGATTTCATTCGAACCTTCTGCTCTCTTGCAAAATAGGATGATAAGAGATGAACCCTCTATTCTTAACACACCGGTTATCGATTCAACAAACGTTATTACACCTAGACCGGTTCCTGCTCCAAGACCTTTATTTTCAAGTCTGACGGCAGTTTCAAAAAGTGTGGCGTCCTATGTTAAAACTAAGTTTAATGATATTAAAGAATGGATAGAACCTTACGTTCCTGAAGTAGTCAAGAAGAATGTAAACGAATCAGTGAAACAAATCGATGAAAAGATAGAGTCTATCAAATCACTTGTATTAAAAACAGTGTATAAACCTCTCGCGCCAAAACCTTTTACAGTAAAGTTTAATATGACTAAGCATTCAGCAGAGCGCTCCACCAGACTGTTTTTATACGAGCCGTCTTCTCGATACCAAGACATTGTTCCTTTTTTAAACTTGGTAAGGGAGTCTGCTATTCAAACCATGGAAGGAGAAAGAAACACAAAGGTAAGAATTGTTTTAGTCTGTGAAATGACTCGCGTAAGCATCTTAACAGGTGAGGAAACTACTCAGACGGCTAACTTTTCATCTAATGCGCAAAGATTATTGGAGGGTGATGATGTGAGAGCGCTCATGACTGAAATGGAAGAAAAAATCTTGGAACGTAGCGCTAATTACAACAAGATGGGATCCAATTGCGTCTTGTGCAAGATTTTGAGGATGGATATAAGCTTTGTTGATTATGAACCTTTCAAGGGCTCTTCCTACATGGAGCTGCCTCTCAAGTTGAAAAATAAAAAAGCCATCATCAACATGAAAAACGATGACGATCAATGTTTCAAGTGGTGCGTCACCAGAGCTCTTAACATGAAAAATAGAGACAACGAAAGAATTGACAATGAGTTGATTGAACAATCGAAAAAGCTCAATTGGGAAGGAATGGAATTTCCTGTAAAGACCACTCAAATCAAAAAGTTTGAAGTGAATAATCCTGACATCAGCGTGAACGTCTTTCACTATGAAATGAATAAGCCTCAACCTATGCAAATATCCAAATTTCATGATCGAAAACACTGTGTTGATTTGTTGTATATTTCAAACAAAGACAACAGCCATTACTGTCTCATTAACAATTTCAGTCGGTTTGCCGGCTCCTCAACAACAAAAGGAAAAAGAAAACTTCATTTTTGCAGAAATTGCATGCATGGTTATGACCAAGAAGAAAAGCTTCAAATTCACAAAGGATACTGTTATGAGAACGCTCCAATGAGAATTGATCTTCCTAAAGAAGGGTCAACCCTTGAGTTTAAAAACTACAACAACACCATGAGAGTTCCGTACTGTGTCTATGCCGACTTTGAAAGTTTCATCAAGCCTATCGATGACAACACTGAATATAATAATAAAGAATCGTACACCAAAAAATATCAAAAGCATGTTCCAAGCTCGTTCAGCTATTATATCATAGGACCTGATGGTTTAAAAATTAAATCTGTCGAGTACACAGCAAAAAGCGATAAGGATGACGTGGCTCAAAAATTTGTTACCAGGCTTGAAGCTGACTTTATAAAGATTTGCTGTGATAGTTATTCACTTAAACAACAATGGAAGAATAGACCAATAAAGACGGATGAGGATAAGAATAAGTTTGAAACTGCAACTCAATGCCACATTTGCAAAAAGGATCTTAACGGTGATAAAGTGTGGGATCACTGTCATTTGACCGGAAAGTACCGCGGTGCTGCTCATGATGCTTGCAATAAAAAATATCGAATTCCAAAATTTATTCCTGTTGTCTTTCATAATTTGTCTGCCTATGACAGCCATTTGTTCATCAAGAGATTAGGCGGAAAAAACGGAAAACTCAATTGCATACCCAACAGCGAAGAAAAATACATCAGCTTCTCAAAAAGCATCAAAGTGAGAGATTCGATTGATAAGAAAGGTAATCCGAAAAAAGTGTATAGAGATTTAAGGTTCGTTGACAGCTATAGGTTCATGCAAAGCTCGTTAGCAGATTTGACTAGCAACCTTGTTAAAGATTTGTGTGAGGAGTGCTCTAAATTAGACCCTAAGACATGCAAAAAGGACTGCCTTGATAAGAAAGGTAAAAAATGCAAGTGCAAAGACAATTGTAAAGACTGCGCTCATAGAAGATTTAAAAAAGGAGACATCATGTGCAAACATCTCAATTCATTCTACAGCGGAGAACAAAGAAATTTGCTGCTAAGAAAAGGCGTTTACCCTTACGAATGGGTGGACTCGATTGAAAAGTTTTCCGAAACGCAATTGCCATCCAAAGAAGCTTTTTATTCTAGACTAGATGATAAACACATCAGCGATGAAGACTACGCGCATGCACAAAACGTTTGGAAAGTATTTGGATGTGAAACCTTTAAAGATTACCACGAGCTATACAACGAGTCTGACGTGTTGAATCTTGCCGATGACTTTGAAAATTTTAGAGACACTTGCATGGAATATTACGGTCTCGACCCTCTTTGGTATTACACCTCTCCTGGTTTGGCTTGGGACGCTATGTTAAAGGAAACTAAAATTGAGCTGGACTTGATCACCGATATTGACATGCTCAACATGATCCAAAAAGGAATACGCGGTGGAATCTGCATGATCTCGAATCGACTTGGAAATGCCAACAACAAATACATGCCAGACTATGATCCTTCACAACCATCGAAATTCATCCAGTATTTAGACGCCAACAATCTTTATGGATGGGCCATGAGCAAACCTCTCCCTGTTAGAGGATTCAGATGGATGAATGATCTTCAAAATTGGCGTAGCATGCCATGCATACTTGAAGTTGACTTGAGCTATCCTGAAAGTCTTCACGATTTACACAACGACTACCCTTTGGCTCCTGAAAGATTAACCATTGGAAAAGTACCCAAGCTCGTTCCAAATTTAAACAATAAAGAAAAATACGTAGTCCACCATGAAAGCCTAAAACTCTATGAACGATTGGGTTTAGTCATCACTAAAATTCATCGAGGAATCACCTTTGAAGAAGAAGCTTTCATGAAACCATACATCGATGGCAACACCACTAAAAGAACAAAAGCTAAAAACGAGTTTGAAAAAGAATTCTTTAAACTCATGAACAACTCCGTCTTTGGAAAAACCATGGAAAACATTCTAAAGCACGTTGATATTAAACTGGTTACCACAAGAAAAGAAGTCTTAAAATTATCCAAAAATCCTCGTTATGATCGGTACAACATTTTTGATGAAAACCTCACTGCCATTCACATGAAGAAAACACAAGTCACTTACGATAAACCAGTTTACTTAAGAATGAGCATCCTCGACATCAGCAAGACTCTCATGTTTGAACACCATTACGACTACATCAAGCCTAAATATGGTGATCGAGCAAAACTTCTCATGACCGACACTGACTCGCTCATTTACGAAATACAAACGGAAGATTTCTATGAAGACATTGCTAACGATGTACTTGAAAAATTTGACACGAGCGAATTCCCAAAAAACCATCCTGCCATTGAAAACGTTGGATTCAAAGTAGGCTTAAATAAAAAGGTTATCGGCAAGTTCAAAGATGAGACCGGTGGTAAACAAATCACACAGTTTGTCGGGCTTCGACCTAAGCTCTACTCTTATTACATCCCTGAAGAAAAAGAAGATGAAGATAAAGAGCAAAAAAAATGCAAAGGGGTCAAAAAGAACGTTGTCAAAAATAAGATTACTCATCAAGACTACTATGACTGCTTGCAGGGTAAACAAGAAAAGCTTGCAACCATGAACGTTTTCAGATCTCATCTTCACAATATCTACACCGAAGAAATTAACAAAGTCGCACTCAGCGCTAACGACGACAAAAGAATTATCTTAGATGACGGAATTCACACCCTTGCCATCGGTCACTACAAAACAAGGAATTAACATCTTGAAGAACTGGTATACAAATAACATGATTATTTTTATACTTCTTCTTGATTTTTAAAGACGACTGTATTGGTTTTGTCATGATATGAAGTGTTCGCCATTTTTTTATGCATCCTTAAGTATGGGAATGGGTCAATGCGCCAGAACCCGCTTTTCCTTATATATCGTATTTCAAGTTGCTTTTGCGAAAGTTGTTCTTGCGCAAATTCACCTTCCGTAATGCGTTATACGAAAAAAATAAATAATAATTATTCCGTAATGAGTCTTTACGAAAAGAAACTTGCGAAACAAATCATTTCGAAAGAATACTTGCGAAACAGTTCCTTACGGAAGGAGCATTTCGGAATGTGAGCTTACGGAATAGACTCGAAAGAATTCATTAAACTGTTATACACAAAAATATTATTATTTATTATTTAATTAATGTTGTTAAATAATTCTTCAATAATTTTTACATATATATCTGTGTATATATATATATATATATATATATATATATATATATATATATATATATATATATATATATATATATATATGTGTGTGTGTGTATGTGTGTGTGTGTGTGTGTGTGTGTGTGTGTGTGTGTATACACACAATATATATACATATATATATACATACAGTGACCTAGAAAGATTAAGAAAGTTAGGACGGGGTGGGGGTGCTGAAACAGAATATAAGGGGGCCTAACGCAGCTAAAATTTTTAAATTTTAGTTGAGTTAGGCCCCGTTATATTCTATAATTAAATATATTAAATATATTATAATAATTAGTGTTTTAGTTACCTAGTTAATTATACGTATTTGATTCATAAAAGGTAATTAAAAATTTAAAATTAGCCGCGTTTCGTAAGTGTTTTTCTGTTAAGAACCGTTTCGTAAGTTGCGGTGCGAAAGAGTTTCGTTTCGAAAGAAATTTGGTTTTTTATCATTATTTCAAAAAATAAAACCTTAAAATGTTCATTTGTTGCAATACTGAAAATAAAATTTTATTATAAACATTTTGGTATATAAAAATTTTATTTTTTACAATTATATCCGTTTGGCCAACAAAAATTTATTATTGACTTCAAAACGTCGTTTAGCGAAAGAGCTCGTTCCGCAAGTGCGACTTCCGCAAGCGCTACTTTCGTATGTAGCAAAATAGTTTTATTTCGCGATTCAACTTGCGAAAGGCGACATTTCGTAAGTAGCATTTGCGAAATGAACATCGGCGGTTTTTTTTGTTTCGTAAAATTCGGTACGAAAAAAAAAAATTCCTGATTATGAATATCCTTCCGAAAGAATTCTATTTTTCCGGAATTGTACGAAATATTGCGGTTAACAACTCTATGGCAGAGTCAAAATTGAACACGATCAGCGACCATATTTCGAAAGCGTTGGTGGATGGAAAAATAAGCGATTCTAAGTTTTAGTTGATTTTGGAAGAGCTTCAAAAGTTTAAAGAGATAGTGGAGGAGATAAGATCAAAAGCTAAAAAGGGAATAGAAGAGTTGACGAAAGAGTCTTTGATCCAAAAAGGGCGAGAAGACGCAATTCAAACGTTCAACAACTTCTTTAAGAAATAAATTTTTTTTCTGTGTATTTTAAAAAATGACCTTTTATAAAATACAAGACCCAAATAAACGGGATGAAATTGTGAAAGAGGTGTTGGCGAGAAGAAATAAAATTTATCAAGACAGTGTGAATGAAAACATGATGGATTCTCAATTCCAGAAGGATGTGAGCAAGCTGTTTAAACCGATCATCGAGAGCAATAAAAAGATGATCCATAGAATTGAGCAAGATAGCATCAAGTCTAAGCAAGATAGCATCAAGTCTGAGTTTAAACCTAAGGTTAAATCTGAGGTTAAATCTTTTTTAGACTCAACAAGAATGGAAGAGTCGTCTATTCTTCCTGAGAGCGATACGTTTTTGAGGAGTTTGTTTGATCTGGACACAAGAGCAAAATTTAAAAGAAGTTTTAAGAACAAGTTTGAATTGAGTAAAAACGATGGTCAATATATGATTGGAAAAATGGGTGTTTTGTTTGATGGAAATGACATGATTATTGGAGGTGAAAGGTATAAAGGAACAAGAGGTCTTTGGGAGTTGATGACCAATCCAAACATTTCAAAGAATTTCGACGTAACTGAAGAAGTGGCTGCGTCGAGCGCATCGAGAGCAGCGTCGACTTTGGCTAATAAAATGGCGAAAAGCGAATTGGGACGAGAAGCGATTATGGCTGCCAAGTCTGCTGGAAAAGAGCTAGCTTCTTCTGCGATTACTACTGCTAAAGATGTCGCTATTGACAAGGGAAAGAAAGTTCTTGAAAAGGTGTACCTCAAGACTGGAACTCCAAAGCTATCTCAAAAAAGCAAAGACATTATTTCAGAGCTGGCTAAAGCTCCAGCTCATGTTCCAGCCTCTGTTCCAAGTCGAACAGGATTTGTGGACGAGTATTCCATGATGGGCAGATCTTTAAGTCGTAAAAACCTAAGTCGTAAAAACGCAGTTCGAATCCAAGACCTGGTTAAAATGGGGGATGGTCTGAAAATCGCATGATTTTCAGAGTCTGAAAAATGAATTTTTCAGAGGCGCGCGTTCGGAACTTTCGGAGCTTTCGGAACTTTCGGAACTCTTAAAAAATTTTTTTTTCTTTTATATAAAAAATGACAAACTCCGAGATTTTAAATTTTACAGAAGAAGTCATGATTGATGAAGGAATCGAGAGATTCGAGTTTCACGAGTATGAGCCTGTGAGCACCAATTGAAACAACACTGGAGAGATAAGAATTAATATTGAACAGCAAGATTTGTTCACGCTTCCCTCTGAGTCTTATCTTTTAGTAGAAGGAAGACTGACAAAAGCAGACGGGACTTCCTATGCAGACGCAGATGTGGTTACTTTTGCAAACAACGGCATCGTGCATCTGTTTAGCCAAATTTCTTACTATTTGTCGAATCAAGAGGTAGAAACCATCTATAACCCTGGTCAATCCACCACTATGTTTGGCTGTCTTAAATATCCGGTCGAGTTTCAAATATCTAAAGGAATGAATCAACTGTGGCAGCGAGACACGAACGTGGATCTTGTCAACAACTCTGGATTTATCAACAGACATGCTTACATCATCAAGCAGCCCGTCAATAGAGGAACCTTTTCGTTTTGCATTCCTTTTAAGCACATTTTTGGTTTTTGCGACGATTACGACAAAGTTCTTTATGGTTTTAAGCATACCGTTACCCTTGTGAGAAAGAGCGACACGGATGCGATTTTTAAAGCCAATGCTACAGTCGCGGGAAAAGTCGATTTAACAAAATTGTCTTTGTTCATGCCTCATGCCACTCCCTCTCTTTTGGAGAGCAACAATTTGTATAAAATAATCGAGTCTAAAGTGGACGTTCCACTCTCGTTCAAGTCTAGACAGTGCGACACCATTTATGTTCCCGTGGCAAACACATTCAGTTGGAGATTGAGCGCAAGATCTGCTAGCGAAAGACCGAGATATGTCGTGATTGGATTCCAAACCAACAGAGACCCAAATCCATCCGTCTTTGATCACTGTGACATTAAAAACATGTATGTGACCTTAAACAGTGAAAGGTATCCTGCTGTGGACTACGACTTGGACTTTAAAAACAACTAATTCTCAAGGGCTTACAGAGACGCATGCAAGTTTGACAACAAGATTTTTGGAGTAAGCGAAATTGTCGCCCAGCCGAATATAACAGCGCTGAACTACAGACACATTTGCCCTATTTTAGTTTTTGACGTGAGTAAGCAGGCTGAGAGGTTAAAATCAACCGTGTTGGACGTGCAAATTAAAGCCACCTTTAATGCAAACGTTCCTGCTGGGACTCAAGCCTTTGCCGTGGTGATCTCTGACAAGATGCTCAGGATTAAATCTGAAGGGAAAAAGATGAACGTTGTTTATTGATTTTTCGAAATAATTTTTAAGCGTTAAAAAAATGAGGTACACGAAAAAAGATTTGAAAAAGCTGCTGAGAGAGAACGGCATTACTCAAACTTCAAAAACCAAAATGGCTTTGTTGATGCTGGCGTTGGAAAACCATCTGATTGACAAGAGCGAGTGGATGAAAGACGTGATGGAAGAAAGACCGGTAGGACGACCTGAAAAATTGAATTCGAGTTAAGAAAATATTTCCAAATGAAAAAAGATGGGAGAAAGAATAAGACAGTTGGAAGAAAGATTGAGAGAGTTGAAAGAAAGATATATATTAAATAAAGAAAGATTGAGAAAGTTGGATGAAGAAAATTCGAGAGAGTTGGATGAATTTAATAGATTGTATGACGAATCGAAAAGATTACATGAAGAAAGATTGAGAGAGTTGGAAAAAATTAAGTCTGAAAATGATATTATTTCAGAAGAGTGGGAAGAACTTCAAAAATTCATTTCAGCTCGTTGGATGGGAAGATTTTGCGCTCCTGCTGCTTAAACATTTTTTAATTCTTTTTGAAGAATTGAAAAATTGATTTTGACTTAAGAAAATTTTTTTATTAAAAAGATGGAAAACGTGCGAGTGGATGATCTTTTGAATGCTCTTGATGAAAGATTTGAGTCAACTTCTGAGGCAGCTAAATCGAAAAGTTTGCTCAAATTTCTAAAAAACGTTAGAAAACTTCCGAAGGAACATCGAATAATTTTTAAAGAAATGGTTGAAGTAGCTCCATTTGAAGAAGTGATAAGACATATAAAAGAAGACATTAATCTGCGTAATAAATTCCTAATCGGAACGAATTGGAAATTAAATTCTAGTGGTCGTAATAATTGTCGTAAAATCACTGAACATATTAGAGAGATTAAAAATATGTATTCACGTCTTTCCAAATAATCCTTTTTAATTCTTTTCGAAGAATTGAAAAATTGATTTTGATTTAAGAAAAATTTTTTATACTATTAAAAATGAATAAAATGAATGTTAAAGAGTTGCGTAAATCCGCTAAAGAATGCGATATCAAAGGTTACTCAAAAATGAGAAAAGCCGACCTTATTGGAGCTATAGAGTCTCATAATGAAATACCTACAGTGGTTAGGTTTGTTTGACCTCCAGTTAAAGTTTCTGTAAAACCTGCAAAAGTGCGGTTTGTTGTTGGACCTGATACTAAGCCGGTTCCAGCGCCAAGACCTGGACTGGTTTCAAGAATGACTACAGCTGCGAGAGATGTGGTTGTGGACAGCTTTAGCAACCTTCTTGCATCAATTGGTCCATATGTTCCAGAATCGGTGAAAAAGACAGTAAGAGATGTGAGAGACTCTATCCTATCAACTCCTGTCGTTGAGAAGCCGGTTCCAGCACCAAGACCTGGGTTATTTTCAAAATTTACAGAAGCAGTGAAAAATTCGGTTCAAAGACCGGTTCCAGCTCCTCGTCCAATTGTTAAAAAACCGGTTCCTGCTCCTCGAATCAAGTTTGAGTTGACTGATTTAGCTCTAAATTATGTCACCAAGCGATTTTCTTACATTCCTTCTATCCTATATCAAGACCCTGCCGCCTTTTTAAATTTGGTGAAAAGAGCTGCGATCAAAGTTCAAGAGAAAAACACAAGAACGAACCTTGTTTTAACCTGTGATCTGATACAAGTCAACATTGCTACTGGATTGGAAAAAATTCGCACTTTTTCCTTCCCGTCCAAATATGAAGTTATTCTCGAATCAACAGATACTGGAGAGAGCTTTGAGACGTGGAAAGAAAGAATTCTTGAAAACATCCTCAATTATAACAAAGAGGGGTCTAATTGGAAAGTGTCTAAAATTTTAAAAATAGATGTTAACATGATTGATTACGAACCTCTCAGCGGTTCTTCCTACATTGAGCAGCCTAATGAGCTGAAAAACAAAAAGGCGATTATTAATATGAAAAACATCGACAATAAATGCTTTATGTGGTGTGTTACTCAAGCGCTAAATATGAAAGACGATCATAATGGAAGGATTAACGAAGACTTAATTCTAAAATCTAAAGAGTTGAAATGGGAAGGAATGGAATTTCCAGTACCTCTTAATCAAATCGAAAAGTTTGAGAAAAATAATCCAAGCATTAGCATCAACGTCTTTGGATATGATGAAAAAAAAAACCGCACCCTTTACGTATATCCAAATCTTTGAACAGAAAGTATGTTGATTTGCTGCTCATTTCAAACGATGAGACGAACCATAATTGTCTTATTAAAAGTCGATTGTTAGCCTCTTCTACATCAAAAGGTAAAAGAAAACAACATTATTGCAGAAATTGCTTGCAAGGTTTTAACTCTGAAGAAAAACTCCAAAATCATTGGACTTACTGTCAAGAACACAGCTCGGTTCGAATTGAACTTCCTGAAAAAGGAACAACCGTTCAGTTTAAAAACTACAACATGTCAATGAAAGTTCCGTTTGTGGTGTATGCTGACTTTGAAAGTTTCATCAAACCCATCGACGACAACACTAAATATAATGAGTCGTACACCAAAAAATATCAAAAGCACGTTCCAAGCTCCTTCTGCTATTACATCAAATGCTTTGACGAAACCATTTATAAAGGAAAACCTGTCACGTATACAGCAGAAAGCGATGATGATGACGTAGCTCAAATGTTCATAGACTTGCTCGAAAAAGGCCTTAAAAAGATTTTCAACAAGATTGATTTTAAAAAAAAGGTGGTTATGACTGATAAGGATGAAAAGAATTTTAAAGATGCAACACAATGTCACATTTGCAGTAAAAATCTTGACGGCGATAAAGTGTGTGATCACTGCCATTTTACTGGAAAGTATCGAGGAGCTTCGCATAACGCTTGCAATAAAAAATATCAAATTCCAAAATTCACACCCATCATTTTCCATAATTTGTCCGGTTACGACAGCCATTTGTTCATCAAAAAATTAGGTGGGAAATTAAAATGCATACCCAACAACGATGAGAAATACATCAGCTTCTCAAAAGTAATCAAAGTAAGAGAATTTTTTAATAAGAAAGGCAAACTTCAGGAAGTATGGAAAGAATTGAGGTTAATTGATAGCTTCAGATTCATGGCTGGTAGTTTAGACAGTTTGACTAAAAATCTAACCAACGACCAATGTAAAAACGTTGCTAAATATTACTCTGGAAAACAGTTTAATTTATTGCGAAGAAAAGGCGCTTACCCTTACGAATGGGTAGACTCGATTGAAAAGTTTTCCGAAACGCAATTGCCTCCTATCGAAGCATTCCATTCCAAACTGAACGACGCTAAAATAGAAATTGAAGACTATGCGCATGCTCAAAACGTTTATAATGAATTTGGATGTGAAACGTTTATAGATTACCATGAGCTGTACAACGTCTCTGATGTACTGATGCTTGCAGATGTCTTTGAAAATTTCATAGAGGTGTATCGTACCTATTACGGTCTTGACCCTCCTTGGTATTACACCTCCCCAGGTTTGGCTTGGGATGCAATGTTAAAAATAACTGGAGTTAAATTAGAAGCTCTAATTGACCCTGACATGCTTTGCATGATTCAAAGAGGAATACGCGATGGAATCAGCATGATTTCAAACCGACATGGAACTGCCAATAACAAATACAAGGGTGACTCCTATGATCCTTCAAAACCATCGAAATTTATCCAATACCAGGACGCTAACAATTTGTATGGATGGGCAATGAGTAAGCCTCTTCCCGTTGGAGGATTTAGATGGATGGCTGAAGACGAACTTTTAAAATTGGAAATCCATGCCTTGCATTCTTGAAGTCGACTTGGACTACCCTGATCACCTTCACGACGATCACAACGATTACCCTTTGGCTCCTGAAAGATTAAAAGTAGGCAAAGTAGAAAAACTCGTTCCGAATTTAAACCTTAAAAAGAATTACGTCATACATCATGAAAACATGAAACTGTATAAAGGATTTGGATTGAATATTACAAAAATTCATCGAGGTATCACCTTTAAAGAAGAACCTTTTATGAAAATTTACATTGACCTCAATACCCAATTAAGAGCAAAAGCTAAAAACGACTTTGAAAAACAATTCTTTAAACTCATGAACAACTCTTTGGAAAAACTATGAAGAATATTGAAAATCATGTAGACGTCAGACTCGTCACTACAGAAAAAGAAGCCTTAAAATTATCTAAAAGACCTCATTTCGAAAGCCGTACCATTTTTGATGAAAACTTGATCGCGGTTCACATGAAGAAAACAAAGTTGGTTTACAACAAGCCTGTTAACTTGGGAATGTGCATCCTGGACATAAGCAAAACTCTCATGTTTGAACACCACTACGACTACATCAGACCGAAATATAACGATCGAGCTAAGTTGTTAATGACTGATACTGACTCGCTCATTTATGAAATCGAAACTGAAGATTATTATGAGGACACTGCTGGTGAGGTTGAAAGCAGGTTTGACACGAGTGATTTCGACAAAAATCACTCGTCTTCACGACATTTACACAGAGGAGATTAACAAAGTTGCTCTCAGCGCTGAAGATGACAAAAGAATCATTTTGGAAGATGGTATTCACACGTTGGCTATTGGACATTACAAAAAAAGACCTTGTCCTGATAAGCCTTATTTTAACTTGATCGATTATGATAAGTTTTTCGGTCCCGATAATTGATATATTAGCTTATGATATTTGCAAGCTATTAATAAAAATGAATATCACTTCGTTAAATGAAAAAATTTTAAAGCAGTTCGACATTGATGCTGCAAAAGACATAAAGAACTTTAAAAAAAGTACGAATTGAAAAAGCCTTCTTTTTTCTAAAAACCATTTATCTTGTTCAAAGGTACGAGGACATTCTAAGGATAAAACTTCCCTTTGAAGAAATTGATAAATTTAAAGATGAAAAAGAAGACATTCAAAGGCAATACATTCAAATGGCAATAAAACTTATCAATTCTAAAAAGTGGACTCATTAAAATTAAGCAAAAGCCAATCTACTTGTATAAATGCAAATACTGCTCCAATGAAGATCTTAACAGGTTTGAATTAGATGAGTGTGGAATAAAGTTTTGCATTATATGTTCTTGTCAGCAAGATACTCTAGCCACTAAAATAGAGTACTATCACTCCTATATAAATAAACTAAGTTCGTCAAGAATTGTTCATTTCCAAGAATGCATCAAATAGTACAATGGAAAACAAAAATGCAAAGTTCAAGAAGAGGTTTTTGAGAAACTTAAAAGCAAATTTCAAGCTTTAAACCTTTTCGTCGACTCTAATAAAAAAAAGCATCAACGCAGAACCCGCATTTCTCTACTACTTCTGATTTATCAAAAGAGCAACTCTAAGACAAGTACAATCACTAAGTTACTTCAAAAAGTTTATTCAATACGTTTCAGCAATCCACATAGGACTGAAAAAAACTATCAACGAAATTTTGAAATCAATTATCGTAAATTTAAGTTTACTAAATAAAATAAGTAAAACTTCATTAGTAATTTTACATAAAAATAAATTAAACATTCAAACAAACTTAAATATAGATTTTTATATACAAAGTTTTTTTTTATCTTTTAAATTAGATTAATTTTATGGAGTCTCAGAGAATGTATAAAATATTACAATTAATTAAAAACTATTTAACATGAAAATACTCAAAAAGTGATGACAAAATATTTTCCATTTCTAAGATTCATGGTTCGATGTTGACGACAGTTTTTTACTTGTAACGACTCAATGAGTCGAGAAGGTGATGAGAGAACAGAAGTCGAGAAGAGAGTCGAGAAGATGATGAGCCACCTTGATGCAAAACAGTTTTTTACTTGTAACGACTCAATGAGTTGAGAAGCAGGTCATTTTACTTGTAACGATTCAATGAGTCGAGAAGTAGATGATGAGCCACCTTGATGCAGAACATGTAATCCTCCTTAAATTTATTTGAACATTTAAAAAGATGAAAATTTATTTGAACATTTTAAAAGATGAAAATCAAACTTTTTAATGTTTTTTTTTTTTCGTACCTTTTTTTGAAGGACAAACAAACGTTGCTCTTTTAAACTTTTTGCTATCAATGATAAATCAAACTAAAAAAATAATTTTGTTATTAATGATAAATCAAACAAAAAAAAAATTCCATAAATTACTTTGCTGTATGTGAGCAATTAATTGTTATTCTTAGAACTGTCACAAACTCACCGAAACTCATGTCCAGACATATAGGAAAATGACACATAAAATTGACAAAAAAAAAAAAAAAAAAGAAAAAAAAAGGAACTGTATATAAGTTATTAACAAATAATATAAGCTTTTTTTTCATTTTAAAAAAATGACCCTTTATGGTAATGTTTGTTGAATTGCGAATCATGGGGAAAATCAAGGACCGCCGGTTGCGCATACATATTGAAGACATTCGTAAATATCCCTAAAATTCTATTACAGCTTTACTCTGTAAGTAAAGGGTTACTCAAAAAATATACACAATATGACACTAACAATTTAGAACAGCTTAAATCAATTCAACAACTTTTAGCTGATTTACGTAAACTTCACAAAATTTAATTATAGATTCAAGTTGACTGCCTCACCCGTTTGTCGCAGCTGCTCTGGATCAATTTTTGATCAGATCTTCACCAATTATAACTTCAGGACATTTAGATTGGTCTTAGCTGACTTCACATTCCAAAGGATTCAGGTCTAGCGATAACAAGGGCCATATTTTAGTCCAAACAGAGGTTTTACACTTTTCAAAAAATCGATAGTTTTGTAGGCTGTGTGCTGACGCCGAAACTTGCTGAAAATTCAGAGACAACCTTAAAACTTTTCCTTCGCGAAGAGGATCAAGTTTTCCTTGATCAATATGATGTAGATGTTTTGACTTTCAAATGTTCTGGTAAAAACTTTTCAAATGTTCTTTCTTAGATAGTTTAGCATCTCTGGCAAGTCCTGAAATAGTTCTATTAATTGTTCCGTTATTTGGCATCAGTTGCTACAGAAACTTGCAGTCAACAGAGCCCCCCTTCTTGGTCCTCACAGATTTCTTCCGCAGACCGGATCCACACTTTTATAAGTCTTTGTGAGCCTTGTAAATGTTAGCTCGACTCAGACTTGTCACTTACAATCTTAGCTTTTTTTCACTTCAGAAAATAAAGAACTTTCCATAATCTTTTTATCGTCTGAAGGTGAAAAAAGTTGAACTAACATTTATTAGGTTCACAAACTTTCCACAAGCTTTTCTGCTCTAACTTCTCGCTCAATGTCTTACTTTTTCACATAAAAATAATTTTACATAAGCTACTTAAGTTTGTATTTTAGACTGACGGGAAAGTTGATTTGTTTATAACTTATGGACACTCCTGTAGATGCTCAAACTTATTTTTCTTCAATATAAAAGTGGCAATTGGTATTTATTATTATATATTTATTCAAGATATAATAGCTATCAAAGATTTGAAGACGTTTGAGTAATGTTTGTTGGAGATTTGTAGTCATTGCTAAAATACCAAAGTTAATTGATTGTCACAAAAATTATTCAAATCAAAGTGCATTTATATCTATGTATATATTATATTTATTTACAATATATATCTATATTCTTACGCTATGAGAAAAATGTCAAAAAATAATTCAAAGGATTCAAATAGAAGGTAAATTTTAATAAAGAATATAAACAAATTCTATACAACTTGCATAATATAAACATATTTGCAATTTTGACTTTTTTCTTTGTCTCCTTTTAAATGTTTTTAAGTTATCATTGGAAAGGAAATCTTTTGATAGTTTTTGATTGTATTAAAAAAACATTGAAAAGTATTTCTGTTGAAAACATAATACACAACTTTCATGATTTTCACAAACAAACTTGCTTTTTGGTGCATATTTATGTAACATGTATGTTGATGACAGGAGTTTATAAAAACGAAATTTCAATCTCAATTAAATCGAAAATGACAAATACACTATAACCAAATTTTGCAAACTGTTTAGATGGAACAAATAGTCCACCACGTGATAAGAGAGATAGATAAGAGTTATTTTTAAGATCACAGCCTGCAGCTTTCTAATATGCTTTGCAGCTTTCACATTTAGACTATTTTGATAATTTTTTTTGCAACATAGCCTGCTATAGTTATTGCAACTTCTTGACTATTATAATCAGGAGAACTTTCCATAATTTCCTCGCTTCGATTATTAAACAGTTCATCGAGTTAAGGAAAGATGAATATCTGGTAGTAGATTTTTTTCTCAAAAGTTTATATGCTCTTTAATTAAGGAGCGACATGAAAAACTTCTTTCTGAAATTAAAACTTACAAGAAATCTGCCCCCACTCGTTTGCCTGTATTGTGAGAAACGTCTCTCAATTGGGTTACTTTGCAAACGAGCTGTCATTTAATAATCATATCCATCATTCAGGAGCTCCTCAACAAGCACTGCTTGAGTATGTAGATACAAATGCTGATGTAGTTTGATTTTTGAGGGTGAATGCAGATGAAAGAGACCACTAGTTGATCCAACCAGCCAGAGCTTGTTAAAATGTCATTTTCTTGCCTCCTATTACAATAATTTGCCAATAATATTAGATGAAAATGTTTGTTTAGAATTAGCAATTGCTAATGGTATACAATTGTCCAAACTTGGTGGACAATTATCCACCAAGTGTTAAAAATAGTTAAAAAATTAGAAACATCTTTTCGATTTAGATAATAGGAGAGAGTTTCATTACATAGTTTTTCCATTGAAACCATATGAATATATAGATGAAAATAAAACACTTAGTGGGTGTTTTTCAAACAATGTGCCAAATAACCTTATGAAAGTTATTTTAGAACAGAATAAGGAGTCTGCATAAAAACCAGGTTCCTAGAACTTTGCTTTGTCTTAATTAAGACATGCTTTGATTAAAAAATTATTTTTTTGTCAATTTTTTGTGTCATGTAATCTATAACTATTAATAACTATGAAATATATATTAAAACTGATTTTCATATTAAATATATATAGAGATTTTATTACTTTAACATCACGCTCTAAAGCATTCCAAACGCAGTCCATTATAACGAATGTCGCGCTACGACTAGTCCCAGTACTTAAAAAAATGTATTTACTTCAAGTTCAATAAGACAGCAACATAATTCAATAATAAGATAAAATGAAAAGTGTATATAATAAAATACCTGCAATGAACTAGAGTAATCAAAGAGTTACGATATGTTTGTATGAATTTCATAAATCCCAAGTAATCCACCATTTTCTAGAGGTACACCCATAAAAATTTAACACAGTTCTAGTATAAATTCATTAAAACCCAATAAAAAAATTCACATTTATAAATAAAATGCTTAAAAAGACGAACCACTGGTACATCGTTTTCAGGCCACTGTTTATAAGCAGCTTGCGTTACAAAGAGTGATTTATCCATCTGAACAATAATTTTAAAAAATAACCTATTTAAACGAAAAATACTAATAAAAAAAACACTAAGAATAAAATAATTAATACTAACAAAACACAAATGAAATATTTGTGTTTAGTTAATATTAATTTTTTTATTGTTAGCGTTATAGATATTTGTAATGAAAGCAAAAATCAAAAAAGCGTCAGAAAATTACCATTCCAATATATGAAACAGTTTCAAAAGAAAAAAGGGTAAAGTAAACCTCAGCTTAATATGTAACAATGTACTTTGATATTCTTAAGTTGTATTTGTCTATACTTATAAACCACATAATCCTCTTCATGCAGCAAGATTATTTCGAACCTAAAATAAAGATTTTTATAACCAACGTAAGCCTCAAAGCAATCTGGGGGAAACAACAACAATTAGTAAAATCTTTGTGAAACCAACTTTTCAAGCACCCTCATGGGTGAACTGGTTGACTTTGGCCAATAACATGGGAACTTGATCTGCGTTAAAAAAAAGCAGTAAAAATTTCTATTATTTACTAAAACAAAAAAACTTAATATCAAAAAATATTTCAAAAAAACAAAACACATACATTGTCAGAAGTAAATTCATCATTAAGCATAACAACCAATTCAACTTTGTTCTCCCATATACACCTCCAAAAATCTTTTACTGTGTTCTCTAAAGGTGCCTATCAAAAAAAATTATAGAAGAAAAAAATCAATATTTGATATACAATAAAAACGTTTTCATAATATTTTTCAATGGGAATAACCTGCCTAAAAAATTCATAATACAAAATAACAAGAGAATTTTAAAGCAGCAACCATATGAAAACCACAATCGAAAAAACAATTAGACTTAGATTTTATAGTTTTGAGAAAAATTGATCTTAGAGGATGGATTACTTAAAAGTTTAATAACTATCGAGTCTGACTGTTATACTAGGTTAAGTGCAGCCCTATCTAATAGAAGATTAGAAAAATACTAAATTGAAAAAAAAATTACCTGCGTAATAATGTAGCGCATTATATCCCCTCCAATTGAGATCTTAAAGAAAATGAAGATTAACATTCTAAACTGATAACTATTTCTATTTCTGATAAACTTCACTATCAAAAACATAATTAACACCTTGATGTGTGATGCATTTATATAATCTGACTCTTCGCTTCCAAGAAGTTCAACACGATTTTGATCATCTATACATTCATGTAAATAAATTCAAAAGGTTCATGTAAACTCATACAAATATATAAATTATATGTACATATATATAATTCATAAATAGATTTGTTCATAATTCTTCATTAAAATAAAAATCATAACAATAATAAATATAGAAACTATTGCTAAGTGAGAAAATATAGTTGAAAGATAAAAGGATTGTATTTTCTAAAAATAAACAATTAAAATACAGTCATACAAGGAACAATAGTCTTAAAGCGGTTTTTGACTCTATTGATAGCACGATTTCCAATTGCACAAGTTCCATTTGATTTCATTTGTCGTATGCTCTGGTGTAAAAAGAATCATAAAATGTTAAATGCTTATGTTCCTTCACAAACAAAAAACTATAAAAAAAAAAGAGAGAGAGAGAAAAAAGTGATAATTGTTTACATTTCAACTTACTAAGAATTCCATATCAATTGCATCCATCTTGCATTCCATAAGATTGACCAATTTTTCCAATCTTTCTTTAGTGTAATAGTTGAAAAGTTTTCGTTCAATATAAAAATCATATTCACTAACAATTTCATCATCAACAGTTTTCTTCAAAGGATTGAAATGTGGAGTGCTGTTAGGGAAGAATCGAGTTTCATGTTTAAATAATGGAATGCCACTCTTCTGAAGAATTGAAGAATTTACCAAAATACTCTCATGTTTATTTTCTATTACAGTGCCATCTTCAGGATAAGACCATTCAGAAGATTTGGAAGATGGCTTTATCACGCCTTCTTTATCCATATTCAAGATAACATCATAATTGTTATCATTCTCTTCCCACCCTACTTCAACTGGGAGGTTTTCCATTAAAAATTGATTATTTACTTTTAAATTAAGACTTGACTGATTTTGAGATGCTTCTTCAAATACAATGTTGCTTTCCTCCAAATTTTTAAAATAACTCTCAATGTGTGTTATATCAGATGAAAAATGATCCTTAACTTTATGTAAATTTGATTTATCAGAGTTTGAAGAAATGTTTGTGTTAAAGTTCAATTTTTTATGGCAGTCCTCTACTGAATCAAGCAACTGCAAAGAGCTATTAAATGTCAACTCTTTTGATTCTGTAACAGAAACTTCCTTAAAAAGTTCTAGAGAACAATCAGTTACTTTTCTCTGCAGATTTATTTGGTTAGACTTTTCTACTTTAGGAGCATTGCTTAATATTAAAGGTTCTACTGCTAATTGGCTAGAACATATATTCACTGCAGGTAAATTTGAGTATCTAGGTGCAGACAAGCATGTAGGAGGCCTAGGCAAAAAAAAAAAAAAATGCTTTCAAATAGCTATTTACCAAAAAAAATTTTCATGTAGAAATATGTTATAAATTTTCATTTTAATGAAAAATATTATACTTGCATTAAAAAAAAACAAAATTAGTCCATAGATGAATTCTTTTTTTGAAACATACCTAAAACACTCCAGAGTAACAGTACCAGCTAAGGAACGAAAAATAGATACCACTTCTTTTACACTTACTTGTTCAACATTTTTTCCATTAATCTGAAGAAAACCATTTTCAGATATAAATTACAACCAATTCATAATTAACTGAGCCCCACAAAAGGAAATCTTGTTAAAACTGAAAAATTTTGGACTTAATATGAAATGAAAAGAGAGAATGATTCCTATGAAAGAATTTTTAAAAAGTTTTTAATATGTGTAGTTGTATATTATTATAGAATATGTTTACTAGACATAAAGAAATCCAAAACAAATATACAGGGTATCTTAATTTGAACAATCTGATAAAAAGTGACTGAATGAGATGGGACTAAATGAAACCGTATTCATAAGACATGTACCAGAAAAATCTGCGCTGACATTATAAAGGATATTTAACTATTGTATTTCGATATTGAATGTTATATATATATATATATATTATAAAAGTACAAATTTTAATATGATTAAATTTCACTTAAGATAGTTTGTAAAGTTTTGTACGTGAGAACTCACGCACTTTGCATTTTACACTCGACATCAGCTTTTGTACAGTCTTCGGCTGGACTTTCTTGGTAGCTCTAATCCATTTATTTTTGAAGTCTTTAATGCTTTTGGCGCCTTTTACATTGAACCTTAGTTTTCTTTTGACAAGAGCCCAATATCTTTCGATAGGACGTATTTTGAAACCATTTTAGTGGGTTGCAATGTTTTCCAATGAAATCTACTTTATGTTCTCTAAACCAGTTTAAAGTTGTCCCAGAGTAGTGACATGATGCTTAATCAGGCCAAAATGACGGGTTACCCGTGCATGTTCTTAAAAACAGCAAAAGACGTTTCTTGAGGCATTCTTTTATGTATATTTTGGTGTTAATTGTTCCCGTAGTCAAAAAACAAGAGCTTCTTTTACCACATTCACAAATTGCTTGCCAAACTAAGAGTTTTTTAGCGAATTTTTGCATTCCAATGCATTTATAATTGGAATTCAGTTTCTTGCAATTAATTGCTGAATAAGGCACTTTTCACTTTATTACCAAGATCTCGTCCAACAAAACATTTTTTTCTTTCACTTCCTGATTTTCTTTTGATTGTACCAGTGTCCTTAAATCGTTTCACAAAGTTTTGCACTGTTCTCAAAGCAATCTGCTGCTCTTTAGAAATTATTTTGTTTGATACACCAGTATTCAATGAGAAAATGCAAAATTTTTTCTCGCTTCTAATCTTGATTTGATGACATTTCAATTAAAACTAATTGTTTTAATAACAGAGTTGTTTAAACTTTGAATAACATTAATACAATGACATTTTAAAATAACTAGCTATTTAAAATGATGCATGGTTTCCGAAAACACCACATCAGAACACACACAGATTTTTTCTGCTACATGTCTTATTATGTAGTGACTGACTTATTGTGATTATGTTAACAATAAAAAATTCAACACATGATTTTTCCATGGCAAGCAGCATCAGATTTTGAAAACCACTACTAAATTTGGCAAAAAAAACAGAAAAAGAAAATAATAACCCTTGAATAAGTGCTTTGTAAAGAATGGAGAGTTTTTAAATCATTACAAATGTGAAAATTAAAAAGAATGCTTAAAACCTCAAGTGTACTTACACTCAATAATCTATCACCAATTTGCAATCTTCCGCATTCCTCTGCAACACTTCCTTTAACTATCTTTTTGATGAAAATAAATGACTCATTATCAATGTTTTCACTTCCTAGTGTAAGTCCTAAGCCAGATTCACTTTTCTCTAACTGAACTAAAATAACTTCACCCTGAAATATTATTTAAAAAACTTTTGTGCATAAATATGTAAAATGACATAGTTAGTCACATTATTACACCTAACTTACGTTTTTAAATACAAATGATAATTTTCTTAAAAGTTAAACTGATCATTTAAACAGCAATTTGTTTTATTATACTATTATACAATCTTACAAATAATAATTTTTATCTTATCTCATAAATAAAAATTTTTTAAATTATCACAATTTCATGAAATTACATAAAAAGCAATATCACTGTATTTGATTCAGATTTAAAACTTTAAAAAGACAAACCACTGATGATATTCCTTCGGATCGTTTTGTGGAAGTGCTTTCTGTAGATGATTCTCTTTTCCACCTCTCTAAATGTTTCAGCATGGGGGAACCAGGTAATGGTACAACAGACACTGCAGGAGAGGTATGAATTGAAGATTGGTTTTCTAGCTTTGCTGGCTTCAATAAGTTAAATGATCCCATTGAGAAAGAGACTGAATCGTTGATATCATTCATATGCTTAGACAATGGCTGATAAGATAAATGTTTGTTCTCAGGACGATGTCTAGGATAACCATTTACTGCTTCAGAGTCAATAAAATGTTTATTAACACAAAATGTTTGATTCATAGGTTGATAATCTTGTTTTTTAAAATTAATACCAACATCACTTTTACTATTAGTATTTTCAATAAGTCTTTCACTTTTTTCTAAAAGTAACACAACATCATAAGGTTGCTTTTTTTGTGTACCAAAATTTACATTCTCCTGATTTGTAACACATGGAACAAACATATTATGGTCATTAACCTTGTAATCATTTTTTTTAGATTTGTTCAACTTTAAAGGCTTATTTTCAATTATCGATGGACTGCTTGTTAGAAATGGAGAATTAGAATAGCTTGAGAAACTTGCACTTTGAACTGGTTCTTGTAGAACCTCTTCTAATCCAGCATTATGAAGATTAAGCTCAATATTACAAGTTTTATTAGGCTTAGATAAAATTTTGAAGGTATTTGCAGTTACCTCAGAATAAGATAAACTTTCTAATGGTTCGTCTGTATCACTGCCCATGCCTGAGGAATAAGTACAATTATTGAATGATTCAGTGCCACTACACTCAATATTTTGAAGTAGCTCCTTAGCAATATTTTTTACTTTTACAGAGCACTGTCTTCCAACTAAAAAATAACAATAGAATGAGATTAACATGCCATACTTTGACAATTAGTAAAGGTGTTAAAGAAATAAATATTAATAAGGAAGTAAAAAAAAACTAACAAAAAACATCTTTTTCTTTAACATTTTCCAAAAGATTATCTGCAGAAACTGATTTATTATCATCAAATAGAATATTAGGTATTTCATTTTCTGGAAGTCTCTTAGCAACAAGTCGAACATTTCTTGGAGCATTTCTGATGACAGATAAAGCTTCTTGATGAGTCATACCCTCAACTATCTGATCATTAACAATAAGTATAACATCTCCAATACGAAACATCCCACTCATCTCTATTGGCTGTTGAGAATACATTTTTTTAATCATCAACATTCCTGGATCATAAGGTCAGAGATTAAAAAGTGCATATCAGGAACAAAATATTATATCACAATATGCTCAATGATTATTATATCACAATATCGCTCACTGATTATTATTTCACAATATCGCTCACTGATTTATGCTCACTAAATATTATGCTCACTGATTAAACAATCCAACAAAAAAGTTTTTGAAATGGTGTGACAGATAATCCAACTAATTTGAAAAGTACATCTAGTTTTTGCTAACACTTCACAACTTCTGTTTAAGAACATTTTGAAAAAAATTTAAATTATTGGCTTAGTGAAATGATTTTCCTCATTATTAATGAATAAAATTTCTGAATATCTAAATGTCTGCATAGGAACAAAAGCCTGATGGTTCTCCTTGCACCATGTCATTGGATTTTTTCCAAACATGGTTTTTTAAACTTAGCACCAAGTAATAAATGGTCTTAGCAAGTCTATAAAAGTCTTATCAAGTATAATAATTTTTACTCAAAGTAGGCATTGTTTTTGGATTCAGCACCCCCAAAACTGTTAAAAAAAAAAATTCAAATATTTTGCACAAAAATTTTGTCATGTATTATTGCTTCATTATCTTAATAAGTTGATGAAAAATAAGGTAAATTAAAAAAGATAAACTATTACAACATTTAAAAGAAAAACTAACCGCTATCTTACTTATCAAATAATACAACACATGTATGTTTAATAGTCATAATTGGAACTTATATGTAAAGTTGAGAAATTTGAATAAATATTTCATATACTATGAGTGAACTATATTTAAATAACTACTTCTATTTACAAAAAGAAAATACTAATAAAGTATATAATATAGAGCATTTTCAAAACTTCTTGACACTCTCTGCAAAAAAGGTATACTATTTACCATGCCATGTATCAGTAATTTGTCACTTTTCCTTTGTTTCAAGAAAACCTTATAAAAATCAGTGCAAGGTAGCAAACCATTGCAGCAGAAACTATTAGTACTGAAAGTTTGGTTCAGTAAATCTGTAACCAAAACCATGACTGAAATTTAAATAAAACTGAAACCAAAACTGAAACTGAAACAGGCCGCAACTTGAAAAACAAATGAATGCTAAGATAACAAAATAATTAATTTGCATATACAGTGTCCCATAAGTCACTACAAAAACTAAACCTATGTAACATGCAAAAATATATATCTTCATTATTATTTGTTAGGGTTTTTATATAAACTACTAAACTGTGTGTAACAGTGTGCCATCAATTGAAACCAGGGAGCTTATTTAAACTTTTTTTTTTGCGTAAGTTTGGTGTAAGTTCAAAACTGTAAAAAAAGTATGCGTCTTACTAAGAATTACGATCATAGTTCATATTTTTTTTTTTTTTTAAATTACAAAAACGTGGTTTATTAAAAAAAAAAATAAACTCAGCTGTTTTTTTTAGTGCTGTTACGACTTTGAAATTATTCGACTGTCGACTAAATCGATTAATGTATTTTACAAAGTCGACTAAAACCGACTAATACATTTTTAAAATCGACTAAGTCGACTAAAAGTCGATTTAGTCGAAATATTTGAATAAAAAATTTTATTGTAATCATATACTTTAATGTTGCTTGACAATTTATTTTTTAGACACAATGAAAAAACTAGAACTTTAAGAGAGTAAACAAATAAACTAGGTGTATGATACTGTTATAATAGCACATGCTGTTGCTGTATCAAGAGCGTTTTCTTTTTTCAATTTTAATTCATCTAATCTATAAGATGAATTAAAATCGAATAAACATACAAAATAAAATGGAAATTACTATCACAAAGTAAAAAAATAAAAACACTGATGGGCATTTTATATCATTTTTCACAACAATTAAAGCGAATAATTAACAAAAAAATTTATTAATTAAAAACAGATCGGGGCAGATGAGGCGGTTAAACTTTTTTGGGTGTGGCAGATTTGCAAAACGTTTTCGCATCCTTAATTGAATACCATAACACATTACTTAACATTTTGTATTAAAAGCATCAACTGGTTACAATAATGAGAAAAAGGAAACATTAATGAAGTGGTGCTACATACTGTGAGCCAAGAGTTAAGTTTATGTGATACAGCAAATTAGGTTCAATGGTCAGATATTTAATTCAGTTAAAGTATTGGTAATTGGGGTCGAGGAATTCAAATCTGCATTTACTTGGTCTCTAGGAGTGGTCATTACCGCACAGGTGTTAATTTCAGGGTGGGTCATTGGATATCTTGACAGTTTTATAATAAAAATGGGACATTTTGTATGTTTAAATATAGGTAAATGCCTCCTTGCTCCAGATCTGTAGGGGAACTAGGCAGGTGAGGAACAAGGACTCTTTTAGTGCTATGCTGGCTAGCTCAACATCCTCTGATACAATCTGTTTATTATCTGTTTTTAATCACTTTAAAAACAAATTGTAACTATATTATATTTGATTTACCTCCTTCATTAACTTTCATCTTCTCCACTGTCTACAGCTCTTCCAACAACCAGTACCAATTGTCCATAAAAAAACTTCTCCCTCTTCCTACCAGATTTGGTCCAACGACGATTGAACCACTTCAGCCAAACCTTGGCAACCTCTTGCCCAGGTCCAATTCCTCCAATATCCTGGTTTTGAGGGGTTTTGCTCACCCCTAGCCCACTGTTGCATGGCTCAATTTTTATAAATAATTTATATTTACAAGATAAACTACTTATAAAGACTTCCTTTACTCATTGGTCAACATCATAACAATATTAAAGATTGATAAAATTAAATTAAGTGAAAAAATAGAAATAAGGATGTTAGGATGATTAACCGACTAAATCGACTTTTAGTCGATTAGTAGGAAACTCATAGTCGATTAAATCGACTATTCGATTTTTCAAAGTCGACTAATTTCGACTTTCGACTAGTCGACTTTTAGTCGATTTAATCGAAGTCGATAACAACACTAGTTTTTTTGCTTAAGTTAATACCAAATAGTTAAATGAACCAACGGTTTCTGTTACCTTAGTTCAGCTGCATAAGTTATGAAAGTTTGGTGAATACGCACCCAAATGATTATGCAAAATGAAAGGAATTGTAGGGAATTAAAAAACCAGTTGGATAATCTAGATAAAGCTCTGTGGACAGATGAGGAGTATTTCCATCTAGATGGAACTGTTTACATAAAGAACGCTTTTATTTGGAGTGACATGAATCTTCACAGTTGTGCCAAAGAGTCACTTAATTTACAAAAGTTTTGGATGTGGGTGGGTTTTTCCAGTAAAATTATTGCTCCACCATTTTTCATGGAAACCCAGACTATTTACTGTGACAGCTATCTATGTTGCAGCACCATGTGGTCTAAATTTGAAAGTGTGCATCAGCACTATACCAATAAGATGGTTCTCTATTTGCACATAAAGAAAAATATGCCATTAATTCAAAAAAGATCTTTAGAATTGATTGAGTTATTAGCCATTTTTTCCTGCAGTTCTGACTATTACGTTAACCAGATTTATTGCCTTGTAATTTCTGGTACTAAGGAAATCCAAAACAGTTGGTGTAAGTGCCTGCAGCACCTTTAACACTTGAAATTTTAGACACTCAATTATCAGACGCTGCCCAGCTACTAATTACTGATTATATTAGACCAGTTCTTCTCTATTTATTGATCGCCTTCAATTAATACTGGAAAGGGATGGTGGTTATATTGAACAACATTCACAAACCCCATTCCTATGACATTTATCTATCATTCAAATTTGTTTGATAAAATAAATATTTGGAAAAATAAAATAGATTTGTTTTTGTAGCCATTTAGAGGACACATAGTAATTAAACAATCAGTATGTAACATATATAAAAAAAAGTAGAACATGTAACACTTTAATTTAAAGTTCACTTAAAGAATAATAAGTTGAATCAATTATGCAACATGGTTCTAATTAAAATTACTACAACTATAATAATTAAATAAAACACAATTTAATTAGAAAATCATCCCACACTAAATTAAAAGCAAGTAATCTAAACTTGAAAAAAAAAATCTCCTAATCAAAATTTTAGTTCAATAGTTTGAACTGAAATTTTGGCTGAAACAAAACAAGTGGAATGTTGCAGAAACAAAAATTTGCATTCAATTTTGGGCAAAACTGATACCAAAGTTGAAAGTTTTCATTCACTGGTGCAAGGTCAGGGGAGTATATGGATTTAGCACAACAATAAATCCATTTATTTGTGAATTAGGTATATATTGAAGAGACAATAAATAATAATACCACAATACAGAAGAAGATATAAATTTAACCACTTTATCCTGTAGGGTAGACCAAAACTAAAGATGCAACAGCAGTAAGTTGTAATAGATCTGTTACAGGGCAGAGTTTTTAGTTAATATTACTAAATAATTTATTCATATGCATTTTCAAAGCTACACTGCCCTCCAAAACTAAGGGAACTCTAAAATAAAATACAATTTTAAGAAACAACTTTTAAAACAGTTGTAAAACAATTTTAACTTAAAGATATACTCTTTCTAATTTATATTAGATACACTTGCTAATAAATGAGGTATTTATTTTTGTTTTTTACTCATTTACCTAGAATCTTTTAAATGTTTTTTGTATTAATACAAAATAGTATAAAAATATTAACAATTCAAAACAAAAGAAATCTTTATCTTAACACTGTTAAACTTAAGAACAACACTACACTTTAATCATAAATCGTTCATTTCAAATCTGAGTTTTAATTAAGAAAGACAATAGTTTCATAATTAGTTTTTTATATTACATAAAACACTACAAATCTTGTTTAGTAGAAACTTACTGTAAAACTATAGCTAAAAGACATTAGAATGGCACATAAATATATTAGTATTTTTAAACAAAAAAAAATCATTAATAATTATAATGCTGGAACTATGTAAATTGAGTTGTAAATGTCAAAAACAGTTATAAAATGATTATTTAATAAATGTAAAACCAAAGAAACTGTTGAACTGAGCATTTAAAGTTTGAAAAAGGCTCACAGAAATTGGACAGTAGAACAGTGGAAACGAGTATTTTGGTCAGATGAGTTGAAGTTTAACGTGAAAGGTTCAGATGGTAAATAAAATGCGAGTTGGAAAATGATTACAGCCAAGGTACACTATTGGAAGGTTTGATGGTTCAGGGGTGCTTTTCAAAATTTTCTGGATTGGGACAATTCTATTGCATAGAATGTATAATAGACAAATACATATAAACGATTTTCTAATAGAGATTGGTTAATGTTGAAAACCTGTTGCAGCAATCTTGTTTTAGCAACACCTGTGAAATTAGGTTTTTGTCAGTGATGGCAAGTTAAACAATTGAGCATCTCCAAATGATAAAACTATTATCAAAATGGGTATTCATTAGTATAAGTAAATTGGTCCTGGTCAGGATATGGGTCTGCAACTGTACAAGATCCAACTTATCCAGGAACTCAAATAAACAACGCTGTTTGTTTGCTGACTGGAACATGGAGGGTTTAGAAGAGGATGCCAATTTTGACTGAAAATTCATCAACGATGCATATATTTGGATGAATGAATATGTTAACAAGTAAAATTGCTGTATAAAAGACAACACCAACCCACATGAGATTCACCAATTAGCAATCCATCCGCAAAAAGTTACTGTTTAGTGCAAATTTATGGCCAGCAGAATAATTGATCTGTACTTTTTTGAAATGAGATCTTTTTAGCTATGAATTTCTTTTGGCCTAAATTATAAAATATGGACATGGACAACATGTAGTTTCAGCACTACATTTATATGTGCTGTACAGTAAATGCTATGATGGACATTCTGCATGATCAATTTGAAGGTATTGTCATTGCTTGCAGAGACGACATGAATTAGCCACAAAGATTGTGCTATTTCTTGTGGGTTTTTCTGAAGTTGCAGATCTGCCAATAAGCCACAATTAACTAATTGTGGTTTATTGGCAGATCTGCAACTTCAGAAAAAAAGAAGATGAAAATATGACTTTGCAGATATTTCAAGACAATGAGCTCAAACACAAATCAAAAGGTTAAAGCATGGTTTGATACAAAAAAACTATTGTGCAACCTTCTGATGTGAATTCAATGAGAGTTTATGGAAACAACTTAAATTTAAAGTACTTTTTATAGGTAGGTTTATAAATGCATAGTCTATACATTATCTAAATCAACATGTTGTATTGAAATCTATAGGGACTATAGATTTCAATACAACATATTGATTTGTTTTTTTTAACAAATTTCATCTCTAAAATAACCTGAAATTCTAAAGACATTTTTTATACATAGGAAAAGCTTATGGATTATCATATTTGCACATAGATTTAGCTTAAGTAGATCTTAAACATGCATAACATACATGTTACTACAAATACATGTAATAGCCTTAATTTATAGTAAAATCCCTTAGAGTTTTGTTTTTATTCCCTCTGGAATACTAAAACTTCTGATAAATGTCTATAGGAACAGTGTAATCTAGGCTGTTATTGGAACATAAAAGAACCATTCAAGAAGATGTATCTCAAATAACAAAAGCAAAAAAGAAAAAAAAAAGTTAATATGTTCCAACTTTTAGCTTTCATTATCTTGCCCAATACAGTATTATTTACAGATATTTCTCTTATCATGGTTTTGAACTAACACAGTTAACTTGTAAAAGCAACTGGTTTTATTCTTGGAAATATAGGTTTTTTATTTTAAAAACTTTTTAAATGTAACTGATATTTACAATATTGATGAGACAGGCATGATAAGTGCTCATAGTTGTTTAATATACAAATGATGGCTCTGCTTTTGTTTGCCTATCATGGAACAAAACTAACTTATGTACCAAATTTTTATTACTGTTGCAAAGTTATTTTTAAATAATTCCAGCCAACTTTAATTTTTTTTAAAATGGAATTTTTTCCAACTACCCCTAGTCTCCAAAGTAGGACATTTTTTTATGCTTTTGAAAACCAAAGAAATCAAAATTTTATGAAAACTTTTTAAGAAATAAATATAAACAATAATCTAATCTATTTAGGCATCTCTCACTATCAAGTTTCAGAAAACTGTAATTTTTTCTTACATTAAACTATTTCAAGTAAACCTTTATAAAGTAAAAGTAATATATTTATATGTTCTATTAATTAAACAATTATGCTACTAGTGCAATTTTGCAGAAAAAATCAAATTACATAAATTTTTTTACTTACCTTTAAAAACAGGATCACTATTTTTTCCACCAACCAAACTAAACCCTAAACCATTGGCATTTTTTTTAACTTCAACTTCAAAGACATAATCTTTTGATGAAACAGATTCTTTTGAGTTCAATGGGTCAGATATTGGATCAAGAGATAAAACAATACCACGATCAATAACTATTGTAGTTTGTGCAGGGGAATGTTTCAATATTTCAACAGCCTGTTTATGTTAAAGTAATTTATCATTTACAAGAAAATAATTTGAGTTTTTAGTCAATTAATTATTATATTTAATTTTCTTGTATATTTAAATCAAAAATACAAAATATATTTTAAAGTGATAACAGAGCTGCTAATATTAACCTTGGAAGTTGTTTGATTATAATTATGTAATAGTATTATTTCAATTATAAAACACCTTAATATGAGACACATTCTCCAATGAAATACCATTAACACTAAGAATGCGATCCCCTTCTCTTATTTTTCCTGTTGAATGAGCTGCACTGCCAAATAACAAAGATTTAACAAAGATACCACCCAATGGTAAAGTTGAGTCCACACCTCCCTAATCAAAATCAACAAGAAATTTATTACAAGTTACAAAACATTTAACACACCAATTTACATTCTTTTTAAAACTAAGTTGTTTGTTTGTGTTTAAATAGCATTGCAAAAACATGTTAGAAAAACCTTTTTAAAAACGCTAAAAACAATTTTTTTGTTAATACTTAAAGTTAATTCACCAAAATGCAATTTAGATATTCTTCTTTTTTTTTTCTCTCTCTCTTTATTATAACTTTTAAAAAAATCTAGATATACATTTTAAAAATATATTTAGACTCACTACAATACTGATACCAAATGTTCCATTTGCTTTTTCCAATTCTACTTCAACTTCCTCTATAGTTTCTTTTGTTAAACTCTCACTGTGAACTAAAGTCTCTTTTTCTTCTCTATTAACAGAGATGTTAAGCTGGTTTTCAATCTCTCCATTTTCAATCTTATCTATCTTTCCAATGTTATTCAAATCAATAAAACCTGAAGTTCTTTTTAAACCATTGTAGTTTTCATCTTTTTTATACACAGATTCAGTACAATCCGAATATATGCTTCCTTCAGCTGATGAAACATATGCCTCATTGTAAAACTGGTTTTGCAGGACAACCTTTTCAGACAATTGTTGGTCAATAGGGCAACTTTTATGAGAAAAATCTTTATGCAGTAAAGTTGAAAGTAATTGAACTGGAGAATCTGTTTTTATTTTAGTAGTGGGTACTATAAAATTATATTCATTAAAGGTTCAATGATAAGCTTTTAAAAAATAAAAGGAAGGTTGATTAGTCAAATTAAAGTTAATTTATAATTTAAACCTTTTGATGAATGAGCTATTTGGGAAAAAATTAAAAAGGGTAAAGATATCTTCATACCATCAATTGCACGTTCACTGTATGTGCTCTGAAGATCCTCATCAATAAAATTAATCCCTAGAAATTTGAGCTTCATGCTGTCAAATTTTTCACTTGCTGGTACCCATTCAGTCTCTTTGTGCCTTTTAAGATGTGAAATTTGAAACCTTGATAGCAATTTACTATTACCTGAAAACAATAACATAGAGCATTAGTTATGTCATTGTTGAACACTATATACTGTTAAAAACTTTGTAGCTTCAATATATGTCTAACAATGTTTTACAATTTTATAATTCTACCTATTACGCTGCAAATTTAATCCTCTACAATATACTATAGTCTTTATTTTTTCAGCACTTAATCAAATATGTCTAAAAGCTTGAATAATCAAGAGGCACTCTGAAAATGTATGTTTTTTAGGTTTGCATCCTAAAGAGGACAAAATGTTTATTATTAATCACTTTCGCATGGAAAATGTCCCAAAATCGACCATGTACGATATACAAAGATGAGAGGAAAACAATACAGGACTAGAATGAAAAGTCAGAAGTGGTCAGACTGCAAGAAAAATTTCTAAGAAACATAAAACGTATAGAAATTAATTAATAAGAAGAATGGTATTTCACAGTGTAGTTTAGCCAAAAGATTCATTTTTTCCCAGCAGTATATATCCAAAATTATCAACAAAAATCAGAAAAATCAGTGTTTTTTTAAAAAAACACAGATTTTTCTGGCAATTCAGAATATTATACTTTTGATCCCAATGAGGTCAAGTTCAAAAGATAAAGCAAATATTAGCAAAAGTTATTTTTTACTTTCATAGATTGCTTGCTTTTTTGCAGCATTCACTTTCTCTTGTTTTTCAATTACCATGCATGCAATTGAATATGTGCAGAGAGATAAAAATCCTGCTAATGTACCAAAATTGCATCTGATGGTGGATATTCAGACTAAAATTAAAGGATTGTTGTATGCAGATAATTGGAAAGTTTAAAATCTCTGCACACTAAGAAATGGAATCACGTATTGCATGAAAAAAACTAACTAAAATCACGCTTGGGGCAGGTACTTTCACAAGAGCTGACTGTGTTCATATTGTAAAATACAAGCTTTTTGTTATTATGCTTTTTAAATTAATAAAATTGATAACCCTGTCAAAAAGGTATACATTTTCAAAGTTTGTGTGGATTTTTAGTTGACACATATTTAAAAATATAGACTTAAATTATTTATTTTATTTGCTAACTATATTAAACAAATACATAAAAAAGTGATATGTAACTCAACTAGTAATAAATTAACAATCAGGATAAAACAAGAAGATGATAATTTAAGTAAGATAAATTTTAGTAATCTCTCTTATTTCAGTAAACTCTCAAAGAGAGAGAAAAAAAACAAAAACAAGAATTTCTATAAACTACAAATGCTTTGACATTTCATTATTTTTCTGAATTAAAAACTCAATATTAGGTTCAGACTACTGCATAGCATCAATACCTTTATCAGGCTAGCTGTATACAAATGTAGCCCGTGAGCAGAAATAATCTTATCACCTTCAGGAAGATAAAATACTGAATTTAAACTGAGTTTAAGCCTTAAAGTTTCAATCATTCAACTATTTCAAACTCTTTTCAGTTTCAAATTTAAAACATACTGTAAGTAAAAGAAAAAAATTTACTAATTTCAACCTTCTTCCAAAGAACAACTCTGGTCACACACACTGTCTGGTTTTAAGTGTTTGATAAAAACTTCCTTTGCAGACATTTGAGAATCTTGCCTACTAAAACTTGTTAAACCAAGTGACTCTTTAGGTTTTTTATTAATCTGCACAACTTTGATTGGACCACTATGGGGAAGCATATTGAAAGATGATGATTGCACAGTATCTGAAATAGATAAAGTAATTTTTCTAAATAAAATAATTTAGAAATAGAATAATACAGAACATAACTATAAATTAGAATGTAATTTTTGCTTAAACCTTTTTACCTAGGCCAGTTATTTGATTAAAAGCATGAAACCGGTGAAATGATTGGCATATTTGAAAGAGATATTTTGACCTAAAATGTTTTTAAAAAAAATAATTATGAATCATATTTAAAGAGTTTCTGAACACAATGTAGTATGATAAAAACAAATGTAAATCTTAGACTGATATCAAGTAAGATATACCTTCTATAATGACTAGAGTAAAATTTCATTTTAGGATTTGCATTGGGATTTTTTGGTTTAACCACAAACTTTTTTTTCTTAATAAGAAAGTTTACAAATATTAACATTCTTTTATCACTAACATAGAAATGAACTATAAATAAAACTTTATATTTGTTTTCTTAAATTTACCTCAAAATTGAACTCCTTTATAAGATCCCAAGATTGTCTGTGAACAGCAGCTCGCAAATTACCCTTGGGCTGAGAAAAAAAAAACAATTAAATGGTTAAATGAAAAAGCAAGGTTCAAGAATCTAAAAAAAACTGGAATAGTAAGTTTTTAAGTAACAGAAAAATTGTATAGACAGTAAACAACTGACACCATTTGTTAAATTTTTCAACCATAAATACTTTACCTCCAATACAATGAGACCTTTAACACAAATCCCAAACCACACATAATCATTTTTTACTTTCTTTGACTAAACATTAATATCAAGAGCAAACAAAAGATATATTATAAACAAGTAAATTATATATCATTAAATTAAAACTTTGAATTGTTTACTGTAAAATCAAAAATGCATTATTAAAAGATTTTATTTAAATCAACATTGAATTTTTAACTATAAACATTAATTTAAAATACTATTAATACTATCTGTAAAATAATATGCACTATTCATTATTTAAATAATTTAGGATTTAAAAAATTGCATTCAGTAATACAGTTAAAAAAATTATTTCTTGATATCCAATATTAGCACTTAAGTGATCAATAAAATTTGGTATTTATCATTTCTTATAAATTTCTAACCCGCGAGACTTGGTAAAAGAGTACACCATACTCTTGCAACTCTTTTGCTTCTTTTAAATATTCTAACTCAGCTGCTTCTTTGGAATAGCCAAAATTTGATTTGTGCATTGACAAAAGAAAGAGCCATATTTCTGCCTTGTTTATGCGACTTAATACCTACAAATAAAACACTATATTGATATGTATTTTACATATAAAATATGTTAAAAACTTTTATATGCAATAAAAATACTAAATGACTCTAAAATAAGTGTATAAAATTTATTACCCTTTTTGGCAAATAGTGTTCAATTTGAAAGTACTTTGACAAACTATAATTTGGTTCAAAATTTCCATATTCTGCTTGAAGAGCATGACCAGTCAAAATGAAAAGAGTTTCATCTGAGCAGTGTGTGTAACCACTTAAGATGTCTTGTCGAACTTGTAAATAGTAGAGATGGCGAGTGATACTTTGTCTAGTTAAATGTTTAATGTATTTATTAGTAGTTTATTAGACAATTCATTTAGTATTTTTAAATAAATTATTAGTATTTATATAAGCATAAATAAAAAATCTACGTTAAAAAAAATAACAATTTGTAATTTAAATCTTACTTCAAAATAGAAGGATTGGATACAAAGAACTTGACTTTAAAATATAATACAAATTCTAACTTCTTAGTTGACTTCTAAAATTAATCATATCAACACTAAAACAGAGGAATAAATTATAAATAAACCTCAACTTATGTAGATTCAGTACTTAAAATAATTAATCTTTCATTTGGGTCAAATACTTAATGTGATAACGCTTTACAATAATTTGAAGAAAAGAAATATTTGATATTAGGAATTAATTTTTTTAAAAACTGTACTTTTCTTTTATACTGCTTTAATTTAATTGCAAACTTTATTTGATCCTCAAAAATAAGTTCAATTTTTTTGATGAATGGAAAATATATACAGTAAGAATTCTTAATGTTCTAGCTAACTTTTTTTATCATTTGTGTTTTCTATTTGTTTTAACAAATATTATTTAGCCATATAAAAAAATGACACACTGTTCATACATCTTTCCACATTTGGGGTCATTTATTTCTGGATGTTATTTTAAGTGTTAAGTTTTAGGATTATTAGCACAACACAACCAATTAACTGTTACCTCATCTTTCCACCCAGTAGGAGCATACTTTAATAGCTTTGAATCAAGATCAAGGAAAACATAATCTTCATCTACAAATAATTATTAATACAATAGCTTATTTTTGATTTGTCATTTGTTGTCCTATCAGGAAACTTTTTTTAATATAAAGTGAAAATGCTATGACATTTAAAATAAAATCACCTTGAAGTCAAATAAACGATTAAGTATAAGGAAAATATTAGAATAATAAAGATTATTTAATCTAGAAAGTTAATTATAAAATAAAAATTCTTTTGAAATTTATTTTAAATATTTTACCTTGTAGTTGTGTTAATCCAAAGTAAATTGTTTCCTTAATTTGAAAGTGATATGATATCTGGTCAAACAACTCTTTAGCTTTAGATTCCACCTAAAGTTTCAAGTTAAAAGAGTAACAAACTAAAATTGTTCAAAAACAAACACATAATATTAAATATAAGATGTAAATTATGGAATAAACTAATAAATAAAATAATAATATTAAATATAAGATGTAAAATATGGAATAAACTAATAAATAAAATACTAATATTAAATATAAGATGTAAAATATGGAATAAACTCAACTTTTGTGAAGACTTATCAAACATAGGGATTAGCTATTAACACCAGCAACATTCAACCAATGAATGTAGAGATTGATAGAGAATGCAATAAGATTCCTAAGGAAATTATTTGCTACATTTGCTTCATATTATTAGCAATTTTTGGATGGAAAATGGGCATCAATTTGAACTGGCTAAAAAATTCTACAACTGTTTTCTTTAATTTGTACTTTAAATTTGATGTGCATATTATGTAATAAGTGCATGTTTAGGTTGTGGTGTTGAGCATTTTCCTGATTTAATGTAACTACTAACATTAAATATGGAGTGCTGATCAAAAATTTAGCACACATGGAAAAATTTAGCACACATGGAAAAATTTTTCTTAACTTATTTTTCAGGTGGTACAATTAAAGTGGCTTTTAAAAATTTAAGGTCTGCCAATTTTTTTGATGGCTATTTATCTCTTAATTAATTTTTAAAATAATTTAAATGCTAAAACTTTTTTAATTTCTGAGTTAATCAATTAGCTTTCTAACTTAATATAACACTTATCAGTCCTATTTATCCTTTCTAGGTAATTTAATGATAAATTAAAGCAAACCTATTAATTACTTCATATTAAAATTTTTTGAGGGCACCCTAGTGTATTTCAATAAATAAATGAAAAGATCTTTACTTGAACTGTAGTTTGAACTTTTTGGCAATTTGGAAGTATAATGCTAATGTGTCGAGTTCCTTTTGATAAAGGACCAAGTCGAGGCTAAATTAAAAAATTAAATTACAATAAAATTAATCATTAAACAGTGACAATCTTTCTGTACAATCAATTAGGTGTATTTAGTGGGGTATTTACAAAATTGTAAGGACTAGTCCTTACAATTTTGGTCATTTGAAACAGTTGGCTAATATTTAGGGGCAACTGAACTGTAGATTTGAACAAAAACGTAATTTTTTTTAACCAAAAATGACCTGTTTTGAGCCTTTAGAAGATCATTTGTGACATGCGCTGCTTTTATTCTTTAATCAAAAGAAATCAATGCCATATGCATTGAAAGATAGAGATTTGGAAAGATTGGTAATGATTAAAAACCTTCTCCAAAGGTATAAAAGAAAATCTTTTTTACATGGAAAAAAAGTTGATGAAAAATGGATCTATTTTGACAATCCGATGCCAATAAGATCTTAGTGTGACCCTGGTCAAGTGCCAACATCTACACCAAAGCGAAATATCCATGGTAAGAAAGTTATGCTTTGCATCTGGTGGGACCAAAGTGGTGTGGTGTATTATAAACTGCTAAAACCTGGAGAAACTATAACAGACATACACTAACAACAACTATTGATCGCATTGAATCAAGTTCTTAAAGAAAAACAACCAGATTATGCCAAAAGACAAGATAAAGTAATTTTTCAGCACGATAATGCTTGTCTACATGTTGCAAAATGTGTAAAAGAAATGCTTGAAGAATTTTGATGGGATGTTTTACCCCACCTGTCATATTCACCAGACATTGATCAATCAAATTATCATTTTTTTTGGTCAATACAGCATTCACTTGGAGAGCATTTTAATTACTTTGATGAAGTCAAAATTTAGCTTGAATGCTAGATAGCTAAAAAATCAGAAATACTTTTTTACAATGGAATTTGTTACCAAGAAGATGAGAGAGAATTGTTGCAAATGATGGAAATTATTTTGATTAAATACATTTTTTATTATTTAGAAACAAACATATTTTTTATGATAATAAAAAAACCCTCAACACTAAGTAACCTCCTAATAACTGGTGAACGTTTTTGAAGCTCACAAAAGAATTGGTGACTGATCTTGATTAAATGGTGGTGGCAAAATATCTCCTGGAAAAATTTGTGTGACAGAAAAAAAACTTTGTTTCACACACATAAAAAACTGGCTCTGTATTTTTGCTTTACAAATTCTCAGTTTACTCTTAAAATTGCAGCTAACTATAATTTAAAACAGTGTTCTGTAAGCTGAAAACTATTACTGTGTCAATTATTTGTTTTTAATATGAGAGAACTAAAATATGCTAAAGTAAAACTTAAACCACATACTAACAACATTCTTAAGGAAACATTTAAGTAATATTACTTACAGGAGAAATATCAATAAATGCTATGTCAGGATTAGCAGCAACTTGAACAAACTCAGGTCCCAAATTTAACTTGAATGGAAGAAACTTTTATAAAAAACTTCAAGAACAAATATGCAACACAACAGGTACTCTAAAAATTAACTTACCAGGCCTATACACTGTAAGTTATGCAAGTCATTAGTTTGAGTTGAATGGTGCAGCATTGTTTTGATACCATTATCAGAATTTAGCGATATTGAACCAAAGCTACTACTTCTAATATTTAAATGAAAAAAACTAAATTTTAGTTGCTTGTTTGATTGAAATTTTTATTCCATCATGCAGATCAAAGTATTTAAAGTTAAAAAATCACCTATTAATTGAGCAATTAGTCATATATTTCATTTGCTCACTATCCAACATGTAAGCACCTCTCAGTAGTGAGTTCTGTGATGAACTTGCACAATTGTTAAGAGATTTTCCTTCACTTTTGTGAAAACCTAAATGTATATTTTCCTAGCAGTTTTGAACAACTAGAAAGCATTCAGAGGAAAAAAATCCTAATGCAAAAAACCTTACACACAATTCTTTGTAAAGCAGCATAGTCTATTTTTCGCTTGTCATTTGTACACTTAGCAAGATCTTTTTTTAAGCAACATCTTTAGAAAAACCATAGAATTTATAATCTAACATTTGATTTTAAAAATAACTCACTATAAAGATTTTTTTTAATTGATGATCCTTGTTTCAATTCTCTGCTTAATCCATTTAACATAGGCATACTTGAAAAGCTTTTGCACAAAGACTTGTGCTTATCAATAGATTCATCACTGCATCCAGAATTTGTTAAACATGACAACTTCTCACTAAGATCAAGTAACACTTTGAAATCTGGCGCTGAAAAACTTGGTGACCATGCTGTTTTAGGGGACAATTTTGATATGCTTTGATCAAACTTTTTGTCTTCTTTCATAATGTCAATTGATATTGCTTGAGTGCTTGCATTGACTTTTAAAGGATGGTGTAATGGAACTAAGCTTTCCACAGACTTTATCTGATAACATTTTTTAAATTCAAAGCTTCTATCTTCAATAATATTTTTGGAAAACAAATAAGCCTCAATTTCTTCTAATTCTTTCTTCTTATTTTGGGGCCCTGGATCGAAGGGATGTTCTCTGTACTCTTCTTGTAAGGTATTTGGATTAGGTAGAACTAATGGTGTCTCTTCTGGAAGCTGCTGGCAAATAGAGTAATGATAAATGATAATAACATATTTTAAAAAAACAACATTGTTAGGACAAATAATAGTATGACTTGATTTTAAAAGCTTAAAAATGATCTGATGATTTATTTACATACTAAAAATTTATGTCTAGAAAGAAAATTTAAACACTGATGATGATTTGAATAAATGCATAAATGACTAAATATTTTTTAAATACCTCTAGTCCATATGGTCCAACGATTTCTTCTGCCAAACTTTGTATACATCTTTGTGATGTTATCATATTAACATGCTGCTTACAAATCTAATTTAATCAAATATTTATCTACACATATTGTAATCTAAAAATCTAAATGATCACAAAAATATTGGGAAAAAATGTTATAAAGACATTTTCTTATACCTGTATAATGGTAGGTATTGTCACTCGATGTCGGGAAGTATCTTCTACCATTTGACATATCAGTGACTCAATCTCAAAACTCAATGCAAACTCCTATTAGTAGATACACAAATTTATACACACAAGAATTTATACACACAAAAAGTTACACACACAAAAACAAAATTTATACATAAAAAAAAGAAAATGAGCTAAAAGAATCTCTTCGTAAATTTCCTTGAAAAATCTTAAATTTCCCAATTATAATTGCAACTAACCAAGAAAATAATTTACTTACAGTGGTAGAAGGGGCTTCATTCTCAGCAGAAGTCAAAATAGACATTCCCAATGAGTAAACTAACATCTGAAAAATTTTTATTTGAATTTTTGTTTGTAATTTTTTTTTTTTTATTTTCAAATTTTATTAAATAGGAGAGTCATCAATCATAAGTCACATATAAATCATACACTATTAGATAGAAAGTCCACAAAAATTTCACAATTCAAAGGATGGATGGAAGAAATATATTTGAAAGTTTATTTAAAACCAATTAACCTTTTCAATTTCATTATTAGCTATGCTCTTCTTTTTTGTAGAATACTCAGGGGCAAGGAAAAACCGTTCAATTCTTCCTAAAAAAAAAAAGTAAAAGCATTAGCATTTTTTAATTGATAGTTTCTTTTTCAGTTGTCAAATTTTTTTATTCTAACTAGGTAGGGTTAAATAAAATTAAAATTTGTATTATACTCTCTAGGTAAAAGCAGACAAAGTAAAAAGACTTCTTAATTTCAATTAGCCAACCTTGGGTAACATACTGAAAGTGCGATCATTTTATCACGCTCGCATATTAAAAAGTTTTTTTTACATTCACAGTTTACATTTGAATGTTGTATTTAGTTAAAAATTCTTAAATGAGTTAAATGTTTTATAAACTAAATTGTTACTTAAAGCATTAAAAACAGAGCTCAAAATATATAGGATTGTCAGATATCCTCCATTAGTTTGTAAAAAGTATAAGTTTATTTTAAATTCAAAAAAGTACAATAAGGAAAAGATAACAAGCAATGGCTAAACTAAATAGTAAAAAAAACCTGCCACTAGCAAATCAAATGACAAAGCTTATAATTTGTTTTTAAACGAAACAACCTAAAAGCTTTATGCAGTTCAATAATGTGTTTCATATAGGACTGTGGAGTCAAATGACAGAAGTCCCAACTTCACCCTTTTCTGCACATTCTTACTCCGACTCCAACACTTCTTTACGTAAGAATCTATGGTATATAGTACTTAACAATAATTTCTAAAATGATATCTGTTTGTAGCACATGCAATAGTAGAAATGGATATTTCTTAAACTTTCTTACACCATAACTTGTAGCTAGATACCACTGTAGTTTTTTAGAATTAGGCATACTTGGGTATCCTATAGAAAGTTAGTAACCAAATCTGTATTTGTAGATAAAAATCATAATAAAATAAATACACCATGAGCTATAGTTATTATCACATGCCATTATCAATTTTTATCTTTTAAATGTTCATGAGCAAATGTTAATAATCAAACCAGCTTGTGGTGATCACAGAAAACAGAATGAAAACTTAAATCAAATGATACACTAACCTGTAGGCTGCAGCTTATAGCCTAGCAATATTAGCTACTTGTTATCTGGTTTTGGTACCAGTAATAGCCTTTGGTAATATATAAATGTTAAATCACACTCACAGAATAAATAAGTTAATAAAGTATTTTCACATATTTTGTTATCATTTCATTTCTTAAGATCAAATATTTATTATTTTTCTTTCATTACAAAATACAAGCTTTGAACAACTATGAAAAATTAAGGGTAACAAAAATGTTAAAAATTTTGTACCAACCATACTACAATAATATTAGTATAGTAATACTACTATAACAGTCTAGTAGCTGTCAAGCTGATAAGATAAGCTGACAAACTTGCTTTCATTTTGACTTTAAATTGTTTTAATGAAATATCAAACACTATGCAAGATCATATAGCTCAGAGTTGGTACATTTTTAATGACTTTGACTCTGATTCTAGAAGTCCCCAAAAACCCTCGGACTTTGACTCATACTCCACAACTACCGCAGCCCAGGTTTAATTCATCTATATTCAGTCAATCCATAATCATCAAAATAAAACAAAATTTGAAATTTTTATACTTTAGAAACAGTTAATCTTTATATCATTTATAAATTATTTACAGAGTAAAAAAAAAATTCAGTAAAAATTTGAGCCTAAAGAGCAAGTTTGGGCTCAAGGAATTCAAAAATGACATCTTTAGGACCCTACAATTAAAAGGAAAGGGCTGTTTTGAATACCAATTTTTTGAGCTAAAATGAAAGCTTGTTTTATAATGGCAGTGACAACTTGCATAATTTGTGTTCATAACTATTGTAAAAAAAATTATATTTTGAGATAAATATATAAATAAAAACATCTTTATGGAAAAACTGTGAATTCTATAAGAAAAATAACATTAAAAAATACCATAGCTAGATGTCTAAAATGCTTATAGGCTAGAAACAGTAGCTAGAAATCAATCTTTGACAGCTCCTTATATCTAGTGTTAGACCAGCAGTTTCATGATCAGAGAGGTCTTCTCATGTGAACTAGGTCAGTTGACTTTCTGATAAAATGAAAACCAAAACAAATAGTAAAGTTTAAGTCAGGAATTCAAACAAGGCATAAAAACTAGTATCAAACTAGGTACCTTTTTCCATTAAAAAGAAAAATTCCATTAAAAAAAAATTTAATACCTATATATTTTAATTTTATTTTTAATAAAATTAGCCTTTTTCCTCAAGAAATAATTTTAAAATGACTTTTCCTTAAGAAATAATTTTAAAAGCAAGGATTTTAAAATGCAATCAAAACACAGAAAGTGAAACTGAAAACATTTTTTTAAATTATATTAAAAAAAAAATATTTAAAAGCAAAACACAAAGTTAAACTTATTTTCTTAATTCCTTTAAGTTCAAATTCTTCTTATCTATTCCAAAATGATATTAAAAAATTTGTTTGATAGCATGGTAACAATTTTAACTTTTTCACAGTCATTGTAAAACTTTATCTTTGTTTTGCTGCAAAAAAGCAAAACGTTCCATGCTTTAGCTGAAAATATAAAATTCCAGTAAATCTATGAGTCATGTATTTTAAAGGGTTTGCCAAATGAAAAACTAAAAGATATTTTGTATTTAACCTTAAGAAAAAAAACTTTTTGTTATAGCTTAACCTTTTTACATGAATATTAATATTCACACTAAAGTATTTGTTTTTGATGGTTTCTGACAAAGTTGTTGAATCAGCAAGTAAAATGTTGATTAAATTAAAAATTGGAATTTTACAGTGATATTATTGCCTGTAACTACTCTTTTTATATGAACAATACTCCTATAAAGTTTTGACTAAACTAAAGCTCTATAGCTTTGGTTAAATTAGAACTAAGATTCTTTATGTAAACCATATTCTAAAATAAATTTGAAGAAAATAATAACAAAATGAAAAATACTGATAGCAGTTAAGACATTTAAATAAGGTTTGAGGAAATAGCCAGTAATGAAGTTGATAAAGGAACATTAATTTCATTTTAGCAATAACTAGCTAAATGATTGACAAGTGTTAACATAAATGAAAAAAAGAAATTGATTCTACTGGAAACTGGGTCAGGCAAAACCTTTTTTACCATAAAATGAGGTGACTTAACACAGAGTTTTTAGTTTTATTGAGTATCTACAATGTTACTAATAATTATATGTTCTAATTTGGTTTACTATCTATTTGGATTACTATGATAGTAAACCAAATTAGAATGTGTGATGGTAAACATGGAGAAAAACATTATTTTATTACCCTTATTTTCTTATCATTTAAAAGCTGTATAAAGCCACCCCATGGGATGGATAACATTACACAGTTGTTATATTTTTAAAACACATAGATATAACTAAATATAGTAGAAAATCAGTTGAAACATTTTTGAGTTATGTTTTAAGTATATATGTTATGTATGTATGTATGTATGTATGTATGTATGTATGTATGTATGTATGTATGTATGTATGTATGTATGTATGTATGTATGTATGTATGTATGTATGTATGTATGTATGTATGTATGTATGTATGTATGTATGTATAATCATTTATTAAAAATAAACATGTTAAGAATAAATATGTTTAAAAAATTCTATATTTTTTTCTATTACTTTTACTTTTCCTTGTTTATTTTACCAAATCAAGTGTTTTGATTCAGATGAAGTTCCAGGAGCACCTTCACTTTTTCATGGTAGCAATCTGCACAAAGATTTTCAAGAACAGTTTCATTAACTCTCTATTTTATAATTTCATGCCGTTGATTGCAATTATAAATCTTTTGAGAACATGATTTTGATCCAACAGGTAGATCCCAGTTACTTTAAAACCTGATTTTAGACTATCAGTCATGAAAACAATTGTTTTAAAAGTGTTGCAATTGAACTTTTTGGTAAAGCTGTTTGGTGCTAGTTTTACTGCTAGTTTTGCTGCTTCCAACTCGAAATCTTTTTTATTTTATTTCCAATAGTGGAAAGAAACAAACAATGGTTGTGTAAGGTTGTTTGATGGCAAGAATACAAAACAAATATCATATGGTCTTCATATCACACGGCCTTTAGCCTTGTAATATGAAGTCCATATGATATTTGTTTTGTATTCATGTTCATGGTATCTTTATTTGGATGTGATAGACAACAAATATTTAAATAATACAATACATATATTTAAAATACAAAATCATTTTACAATATATAAATTTCAATATATCAAAAATATTTGAACTGTATTTAATTAGGAAAAATAAGTCAACCCATTTATGCTGTTTTTTTACATTTTCTTAAGAAACTAACTTTGAAAGATATTATCAATAACATTTCTCTATCAAACATTTAAAAATTATTCTTTCAACATTAGAGTCATTATGAAGTTTGACAATAAATAAATATATCCTTTTTCTTAGACTTTAAATCAATTCTTAAAATTATGTCAAAATCTTGAAACCAACATATTCATAATTGTTTTTACTAAGAAATCAAAAATATACTTTTCTTGATAAATACGAAATAATGACAAGTAAAATATATAAAAAATATCAACAAACTTTTATACAAGTCTCACACCTCAATAGTTTTGCTAGCAAACCTATTCACACGTTCTATTTGCTCACGTGACTTTAGATTTAACTACGTATATTCCGTTCATTTGTTTACTTTTAACATGTGTTTTTTGTAAATAAAAACTAATACATCCCATTTGTTTTTTAATATTGAATTGTTTTTTTTTTCTTTGAATTGAATCGAAATGTTCAGTAAATAAAAATTATTACTCGTAATTAAAAGAACTAAACAGTATTTATAAATGAATAATGTTGCTACTTTTTATTATATTTCTTTGTTAAAATTTTAACTGTGTTTTTTAAACTTGCGATCAGTTTTATTTGTTTTACTTCATGTTTTTAAAAATTTAATTTTTGTTATTAGCATATGATTGGAAATTTATTTTTCCTATTTTTTTAAATATCTGCTTTAGTATTATTTATATTTGAACAATCATAGATAAAAGAGAAAAGAAATATTCGGTACAAAGAATTATTGTGATCTTTTTATTCGCTATGATAATTAAACGGCAGCATATTGCTGATGCATGACCTTTTTTTAACATTACCTTCTGTATTGTATCTTGTGTGTGTATTTTATATAAATTTTGTTTGTGTGATGCTTTAAACTATGACTCTTCAACTGTTAAATTATGTTTAGAATTGAGTAAAACTCAACTCTGAACATTTGTGGCATTTTTAAAGACTTTATGGGAATGGCAACTGAAAAACTGAACTTTCATGCAGTTGATTGTTATTGCAACCCATAATTATTGAAATTGACTTGTTGAGACTCTTTAATTAACATTAACATTAAAGGGAGCAAATAGGAAAATAATCATCTGCTTGGTAACAAAAAGATGAAATCCAGGATCTATTTATTATTACTCATTGATATTGAAAATATCAAGGCAATTGCAATATCCCTAATGGAGGCATACCCAGTATACCATACTAACAGCTTATTTTTTTAGGACCCTGACTAGTGTAGAAATAAAAAGAATCATTTAAATAGAAGCAGCAATTTTAATATGTTTTCATATATGATAAAGATGAACTCAGTACCACATATCAATACAATTACAGATCAAAAATCTGTATTCCATCCTTTGAAAAATATGGCATAACAAATATTTTAAACAAAAGTTTAAAACAAAAACATCTTGTTTTAAACTTTTGTTTAAAAGAAACTAGAAAGTGTTTACTCTTGTTACTTAGTGTCATTATACACACATAATTATAGTACATCATTATAAACTGTGGTTATCAATTTGCTTATAACTTATTGTATTAGAAAATGTCTTTTAAGTAAATCATAAAATGCTAAGTAAACTGTGTAGATGTTTTATTTCTTACTTTATTTAATTAAAAGCTTAAATATTTATGAATAAAATTCTTGTAAATATTTTAAAAAAGCATTTAAACTACTATGTTAAAATATTTTCTGCTTACCTTCTTCTGCAACACCAAATATTACTCTGCCATTTAGGCATAATATGATTGTATCTGGGGATAGAGTTGTAGCAAGATGCAATAGCCTCTCTTTCTCTACTAAAAAAAATGTTTTAGGTGATATTAAATAAAAAAATTTTGAAAAAGGATGGCTGACAGTCAATATTAATGTGCTACGCTCTTATCTAACTTTTTAGGTTTTCTTCAACTATTTGCTAAGTAGACTTCAAATATTATTTACCTGCAAATGATGAAATAAAAGCTACTCAGACAGAAATAGATTACATCAAAGAAATGAAATGGAAGACTTTTAATTAATTCAAAAAAAAATCTTTTAAGGTCTGGACCTTAACTATGATCAACAATAAAGAAAATTGGTCACATAATGTATGCAGTTGTCCAGATTTCTTTAAGAAATTCATGTGCAAACATACTGTTGGTTTTGCAATTCAAATGAAGTATTGTAAACTCCCACTGGCAGCAAAAGACATTCCTATTAAAAGAAAACGTGGGAGACCAAAAAAAGCTACTAAAGCATTACTAAGAGACTGATCACATTTCGATATTGTTAAATATTTGGAGATCGAATATTTTTCAAAAGTGTATAAATAAAGTACTAACCAAACTTCTATTTTTACTGACCGATTTTAATTCTTATATTGACCAATTAAATTTTTATACTGACTAATTTTCTTTTTTTACTGACCAATTTTAATTTTTATACTGTCCAATTTTAATTTTAATACTGACAAAACTAAAGTGAAATACTGACCATTTGTTTAAAATACTGACCCAAAACTATATATATACTGACCAAAAAATACTGAACATTTATTTCAAAAAATACTGACTGATTCATCATAAATACTGACCAAAAAATTTGTACTGTTTTTTTAATCTTAGCTGATTATATTTTTAAACAGATATGTTTAATACTAATTAAAAGTTATTTATCATCTGTTTACAGTCCATCTCTAGTCTGTTATGAGAGCAGTCAAATATTGGATCAGAAAATTTTAAAAATTTAGTAATTGACCAGGGTGGTCAATTACTTAGTAATTCCTTTATCTTAACTCATCATAATATGCATGTTTCATGTTTTTACAACAAAACTACACTGTTTTTTGTATTCTTAACATAATAGGTAAGGTTTATCTGTAAGATTTATTTCAGAAGTTGACACATCACTGTTCTAGTATTTGACCACCTGGTCATCTATCTAATAGATGACCAGGTGGTCAAATACTAGAACAGTGATATGTCAGCTTCTAATCCATTTTTTTTTGGTATTGTTTCAGATTCATTATGCCTACCATAAAAGGCCAATTATAATAATTACTCAGAGAAGGCAATGAAGGAAGCCATCCAAAATGTAAGAACTAATAATACACCAGTCTGGACAGCAACTAAAAATTATGGTGTACCAAGAATTATTCTAAAATATAAGTGGAAGGCAAGTTACCCAGTGGAAGGAAAGTTATCCTAAGCTATAAGGAGGAAACAGTTATTGCTAACTGTAAAACAGCTTCAAGATAGTGTACAATGGTAATGACTGACCTTAGGAGATACATTCCCTTTGCTGACAATCACCCTGAGAGGACATGGATCCAAGGATTTTTAAGAAGAAATAGCAATATATTTAAATGTATAAGCCAGAACTGAACAGTTTATATTAGTGTGGTTCACAGAAGTTGAAGAGTATTTAAAAAAAAAAGATATTTTACAAGTTCTGATGGACCTCTCATGACTTTTTAGTTCATTTTAGTTCTTGTTTGCAACGAGACTACCTTTTTTCTTAACCCAAAAGGAACTAAAGTTCTGGCAGGAAAAGGAGATAAGACAATATATCAACAAGTTAATTCAGATGACAAGGAGTGTCTCACAGTACTAATTAATGGCCATGTCAATGGCAGTGTTGTAACTCCATTGGTGATCTGCAAATATGAGCACCTGCCTCCGGAAATAACACTAAATTTTCCTTCCAGTTAGGCACTTGGAAAAAGTGATTCTGGTTGGATGCAGACAGAACTTTTTTTGGAATTCTTGGCAAACTTTTTTCACCCTTGGCTTAAAGCAAGTAATATAATGCTTCCTGTTATTTTATTTGTTGATGGACATGTTTCCCATTTAAGCTTGTAGTCAAGTCAGTTCTGCAACAAAATGGGATTATTTTGGTGGCTTTATATGCTAATGCTACACACATTCTATAGCCTGTGGATGTTACAGTGTTTCGCACATCAAGAAAATTGGAAGCAACATGTTTATGAGTGGCACAGCAATCATTTAGATGACCCCATCTTGAAGGAAAAAGATTTTGCTAAACTGTTGAAAGAAGTAGTGGATAAACATGATAACCATTCCGTATTGGCCCATGGTTTCTGCAAGTGTGGACTCTATCCCTGGGATCCAACTATACTTAGGGTTGCAAGACATAAATATGAAATTACTGTGTAGATTGCTATGTAGAATGACAACTTACATTCACGTTTGAAATATGTTAAGCAAGGATTCCAATTCTTGAATGATAGTATAGGAAGAAAAAGAATTGGAATTATTTGAGCAATCTACAGCTGATTGGGAAGAGGATTCTTCTGACAGATAAATTTTCCTGTTGTGGAAGAAAACTGAGTTAGAACTCTCAAGGTTTAACACTAAATCTAAACAAACGGCTTTGAATGAAAGCACCCCCTTTGAAAGACATTGTGAAGACATTGTAGGACTATTGAATGTATTGTCTACCATTGTTAAAGGCAATAAAGATACTGCCATCACAGGACCATCAGATGTACTGTCTCCCATAGTTGAAGGCAATCAAGATACCGTAATTGCAGGACAGTCAAACATATCATCTTCATTTTTTAAATATATCTTCTGTCTCCCTGTTGGCAAGAAAAAGCTACAGAAGACAAAGCCAAAAGAAAGAATACCTGCTATAGTATCTGGGGAACTTAGCCAACTGTATTTCCAAAAGAAAATCAACAAGAAGAATGAAATGGAAAGACTGAAACAAGAAAGAGCAGCTGAAAGGAAAAGAGAGAAGAGAGAAAGGAAAGAAAGAAGAGAAAATGAAAGACAAAGAGAGGAAAAAAAAGGAAAAGAAAATTAAGCAAAAAATTAAGAAACAGAGACAGTATGAAGAGTCTGATACAGACTCATCTATTTCCATTCCTGAGCTTAGTCATGGTGTCTTCACCATCTGAATGACATAAAGATTCTTCAGATGAAGATATAATTACTCTGAAAAAATGACTTTGTAATTGTAGAGAATGAAGAGCGCCATTTTCCAGGGAAAATAGTGCAAGTTGTAGCTGATGGCTATGAGATAACCACAATGGTTAAGAGTAGCATTTCTTCTTACCAGCAGCCAGATAAGGAAGATAAGTTTGTATATATAAGGGAACAAATATAAAAGAAAATCTGCCATCTAAACTAACATTCACAACATGTGCCATACCTTATACCAAAAATGAATGCTTATTCATCATTTCATTTGTAATAAAATGTTGTATCACTTCAAAAATATTCAATAATGTCTTTGGAATGTTATACTCGCCAAAATACAATAAAAATATTATTACTGCTTTCATTTTTCTCTCATTAAACATATGGTCAACTACTAAAGCAAAGGACAATCAAATACTGAAAAAAAATTTTTAGACGGTCAATTACTAACATAAAACCATGTTTAAAAAAAATAGCGACCAAAACATGAAAAGATAGTACTTTGTAAAATATTGCTTAACAGTGTGCTAGAAGATAGTATGATAAGTTGTGGGAACTATTAAGACTATATACAATTTCTATTTCTTGTAATTTTTATGAGTTTTTAATCGTGGTGAGGAAACAAGTCAGAATGAAAAGAATGGAAAAACATCAGAACATAAAAATTTGAGGACAGAAAAAATAAAAATTTATTTACATTTTAAACAAACCTGAAAATTTATTGGTTCAATAAATGAGCTAACCTTTTAACAAAACTTTTTGTAGAGCTAAACTTCCTTGTAGTAATAAACACCAAAGTTCAAATTCCATTAATGGTTCAGCTCTCACTTCAAGAACCTCATTTAATGTTGATTGGTCAAAAGCAAGACAAGGCATGATTATCAACCCTTTATCATTTTTGTGCAGTAGAGAATGCTGTGATTTTATTGTGTTTTTTTACTATACAAATATATATCTTTTTTTCTTACATTTTTTATCTTCCCTATTTATCATACTTTGTATATCTCATATTAACATGTCATAATAACCATAAATAATTAGTTTTTTTAAAATAAATTAGAGTACAAAATTTTACTGGCTGGAAATTGTTGCAAACCACTCTATATGTGTTTGAGTATGTGTGTATGTATGTATGTATGTATGTATGTATGTATGTATGCATGTATGTATGTATGTATGTATGTATGTATGTATGTATGTATGTATGTATGTATGTATGTATGTATGTATGTATGTATGTATGTATGTATGTATGTATGTATGTATGTATGTGTGTATGTATATATATATATATATATATATATATATATATATATATATATATATATATATATATATATATATATATATATATATATATATATATACTAACGCACATGTAGAGTGGCTTGCAACAATTTCCAGACTATGATAAAGACTCTTTTGCAAAATGTGAAAAAGAATGTTATATATATATAACATCTTTTTTCACATTTTGCAAGAGTCTTTTTATCATAGTCTAGAAATTAATATTGAACTGAAGAAGGAACTGCAATTGTTCCTCCCCATTAGTTAATTTTTTGTTAAACTCTTAAATGCTTGCTCAGTTCCATGACTCATGGCTCACAACTCCTTTATGATGTATAAAACCTCCTAAAATGATTGATTTTCTCTCCATTCAGGTTCCTTGTCAAAGAACATTTGAGAAAGTTCAAGCAACTTAAAAAGTTACTTGGTATTGATAGTATCAAACTGCTCCAGACTCAATAGATTCAGAAACATAGTTGATTTAACTTTTGGTTGCTTTGGTTGATGATCTGGAGTTGGGTCATCCATGGCCAGTAACATTAATCTCTTAATATCAACAAAGTGTCTGTTGAGATGAAGAATGATCTATGGAGATGAAGATGGAATAAAAAAAAAAAAAAAAAAAGTCCAATCAGCTCCTTAGAAATGCGCCATAGATGAAGTCCAAACTTTTTGCTTGTTGCTCTAAAAATTGCTTCATGTGAGTTCAATCATGAGTCTGAAGTTATTTAGATGTGCTTCAACTGTAATTAGGGCACTAATCTAGGCCCTGAAATGGCCCCTTCATTCACATTGCCCCCCCCCCTCTCAACCCCTTAAAAGAATAAATATCAGATAATTCTAGAAACTTACAATAGTCCTCTTATGGTTGCTTAACTTCTAAATAGACTTGAGCAAACTGAATGATGTCATCTCCAGAGTTGTTCACACCAAGAGTTCCTCTGATTCATCTGCTGGTTGAAAATACTTGCAATCACTTAACTTCCCGTGCTCCTGAAATTGTTTAGAGTGCAAAACTTAAGGAAGAGCAGATCCAACACTTGTTACCTCAAATGCAGCACCACTTATAATTATATGATGACTACAACTCAAAAATAGTAAATCACTACAAAGCATTTGCTGAAGGATACTGCAAGCACCTGGAAAAGAGCCAGTGTTAGATGCTGTAGTGTCAAAGCACAGTGCTATAAATCAATTAATAATACTTCCAAGCCTCCAATGATGGCAGTAGCTTGGGCCATGCCAGTGGTTGATACAAGCTTAGGAAAACCAGGTAGCTACTCCAATACAATACCAGATACTGGAACTGAAAGACGATCATGTATTGTGGAAGTTAAATCTGCCAAAATTTGCCATGTCAATGTTTTGTTAAAGGTACAACAACATTGAACTCAGATTTTAGTTGGAGTGCTATAACAGTACAATGGGCAGCTCTGATCAAATCAGTAACAGCATGCCCAAGTCTGGACCCAACTTCATTTAAAATGAAGGTGGAATTCCTTGATGAGAGGTTTGTTCAACTGAGAATAGACAATAGTCTAGACAAAATGTTCAATGCGCTTTTGAGGTAGGAGAACCAGTGGAAGCATTTAAGAGATGATAGTGAGGAATCAGATTTGAGCTCAGCCTTATTATTTGATACTGAATATCTGGTTGCAATTCTTTAAGGTGAGTTTGAACGAAATCCGCAGTTCTTATCAAAACTAACATCCTATTTGCCATTTCTTTTTCTCCATCACCATTCCAAAAGACAAGGATTTCAACACCATTCCAAAAGACAAGTATCACACAAATTGTTGAACTGTTCCAAAAATTTATCTTACTTTGCTTTGTGACCTTTAGTCTGTCAAGTTTTATGTTTCTGCAGAGCAATCCACTCAATGAACAACTTCTCCAACTTCTGGATAGAATTCAGCTCAGCGCAAACCAGAACTTTGGCCTTATTCCATATTGAAATTGTCTGAACACATTGTCAACTAGCATTTCTAACAGTCTTTGTCTCAACCTTTTGAAGATAAAAAAAGTATCCAAGGGCCTGACAGTAAAACAGCAACTTAACTCTAGAAATTTCCTATTCAATCAAGCCAAACTAATTAATATTCTGTTTTCTGCATGTTTCCTTGATATTATTTAAAAGTAATTCTTCTGAGTGAAAAAAAGTTAATTAAAAAATGATCAATTACAATCAATATTAGGTTTTAATACAGAAGTATTGTGTATTAGAACATACAGCACTACTTTAAATCTTTGACTTATGAGGGCCATCTCTAAATTTTATTCAAGTTATTTTTTCATGAACTTAAAATTATGACAGGGTGAGGGATTAAAATTTCATTTAAAAGAGACACCCTTATATATATATATATATATATATATATATATATATATATATATATATATATATATATATATATATATATATATATATATATATATATATATATATATATATATATATATATATATATATATATATATATACAATACTAAGTGCCATGTTTAATTAATCAATTAGTGAGAGATCTATGGCTCCATTCTCTGTTGCTTCACTGAACTTCTTCTGGTGATCTTTAGTTACATGAAACAGGAGCTGTTTTTATTCTTTATTTCTTATTATTGTGTAAGAATTTTTTGAATTGTAAAGATGTATTAGGGAAACTTCGTGCTTAGTAAGGTCATTCACAACTTTAACAGAGTTTATTATTGTATTGTTTCCATTCACTAGGCTCAATTTGCAAAAAGTCTCTGTTTCAAGAACTTCTGGAATTTGTTTCAAAGGTCATAGATCTTTCGTTGTATTTACATGCAAGCACCATTAATCGTTTCTTTCCCACTTGAATGCCATCATTCAAAAAAATCAAATCCAGCTAATACTTTGGACCAAATCCTCTGCAATATTCTTTTGAAACACCTATGTTTGTGTATGCTGATAAAGAACAGAGAAAGGTCTGGTTATTTCTTGAAGCTGATATAGATGCTGGACTTGAAGCTGATATAGATGCTGGAAATTTTTTTTAGATGATTCCAAATCTGTTCACAATATGATGGACCACAACACTCTCATGAGCTAGTTGATGCTGGAAGAAGTGATTTATAGCTCATACCATCTAGCAAACATAATAGATTGTACCTAAGTATTAAAAACATATTCCATGTGGAGGTATGCTGTCTAAGATATATAAATAATAATCCATTTCAGCAGTTTGCAGTAACTATCACATGGTTGAAATTTTAGATGAGCAATTGGAAACTCAATTACTTTGGTTTTCCATGGAAAAATCAGTTCCGTCATTTCCTCGTCCTCCAAAGCAGTACCAAAAAAAAATCATTGATATGGAGCCAGAAATCTTTGAAGTGATCAAAAAGCTCCATGTTTGACAGCATTATCTCTGATACAGAATGGCAGTATGTTAAATTTAATAGTTCCCCCCTTAACCCCAATACCCATTTTCCTTTGCTAACAAAGTGCAGACTCCACCTTTTGTCCCTGTGTTTGATGCTGTAGTATCAAAGCAGAGGCCACAATGTATGTTTGTATGTATGTATGTATATATGTATGTATGTATGTATGTATGTATGTATGTATGTATGTATGTATGTATGTATGTATGTATGTATGTATGTATGTATGTATGTATGTATGTATGTATGTATGTATGTATGTATGTGTATGTATGTATGTATGTATGTATGTATGTGTATGTATGTATGTATGTATGTATGTACCTTATGTTGGTTCTACCTAACAAGAAAATTTTTTTACTTTATAATAATTTTATCTTATTATTTTCATTTACACGTTTACACTTAATTTTGAATTTTTCCAAGGATAATAATTTGACCAATCAAAACTTATGAAAAACGAAAACAAAAATGATAAAAAATGAGCCAATAATAATTCGGTCTTTTCTAATTTTTAACACTTCTAACATTGAAAAACAAATTTCTTAATTTCCTACCAACAATTACTTTATAACCATATTTTGATGAGCAACCCCTCTTTACATGATTTTCTTTTCAGTGAAGATCAGGGGGTCAATTTATAAAACAAATACGTACTTATTTACGCGAACTTTCTAGTACTTCAACAAAAAAATTTAAATTGACGTACAATTGCTCAAGTGATTTAAGGCCGGTCTAAATTTTTATGGTAGTTCGTCCTACCTTCTATAACTTCTTTTTAAAAAAAACTGTTTTTGAAAATTTGTTGTCTAAGCTTAATAATACTTAGCCAAAGTTAGGCTAAGGTTGAAAAAAATTATTGACAAAAATATGGTGGATGACGCATATTGTCCTTAAACTGAAAGATGAATGTTTCAAAAAATAAGGGTTTAATTTGTTAAGCACAACTTTTCTAGTTATCAACAAGCTAAAAGACATCGACATTGAGTTATATTGTTTTTTCATACTTTGATTCAGAAGGTAGGGTAGAAAACCCGACGTTTAATCAGGGCCGCCGAGAGCCTTCAAGCCGCCCGGGACAAAACCTTTTTTGGCGCCCTTATAGATTTCGCTATATATATATACTTAGCATAGAAGCAAAAAAGTACATTATGCCTTTATAGCTATATTAACTTTATTTCATTTTTTGCTAACTAACCGCAGCATAAGCAATTCCTAACTTAAATAAAATTTTTGAGCTTTTTCGAGGCAAAATTATAAATAACTTCATCATATGACAATTATTTCGCGAGATCATTTTCAATAGACAACATCATAAGATTTGAAAGTCGCTGTTGTGCCATGGTGGCTCTGAAATGGTTTTTATAATCTTAAGTTTACTAAAAGATCTTTCACCCTCTGCAACGGATATTGGCATTGTGTGAAAAATGATTAATTTCGAAAATATTCGTAAATTGCTTTGAAAATTATATATATATATATATATATATATATATATATATATATATATATATATATATATATATATATATATATATATATATATATATATATATATATATATATATATATATATATCAGGGACAACTAAAATAACGGGACGCGAAACTTCAAATCGATGCTAAAACAACGACAGGGCCGATCGTAAATGGCGATGCTAGCTTGATTTAACAAAGAAGTTATGAAAAACTTACATTAATCTAATTATATTCACAATTTAGATTACATTAAAGTGATATAAATTTATGTTACACATATAATGTATATATTTTTTTATCAATATCGTGTAATTAAAATATAAATTAATGCAATAGAAATATGGGAGATATTTACAACCTTTTTCAAAAAAAATCTTTTTTTTTTTTGAAAAAGGTTGTAAATATCTCCCCTATTTTTATTGAAAAATTTGGAGGTTTTTTGATTTTAAAGGAGTAAAATTAAAAAATTGCATTAAGTAGTTTGAAATTTAAGTAATTTATTTTAAGTTATGAATCTATTAAATGTTACAAAATGCTATGCTGTATTTATAATAAATAGTAATGGTGTTACTATTATTAGTTATAATCATGCCAAGAAAATGTTCAATAGTTAATTGTACCACAAATTATTTAACATCAACTTCAGAAGAAAAGCTTCATGTTTACATGTTTCCAAGTGACACACAAAAGTTACAATATTGGTTGTCATCTATTCCAAATGCATTTGAAACAGTAACTTCAAATATGGGTGTGTGTGAAAAACACTGGCCACCAGGCTGCAAAATGCATAAGCCTCCTCGATCAAAGTTTGAGGTAAGCATCCTTAAAGTTGTTTTTATTGATATATTTTACAATGACTGATTTTATTAATATCTTTTTTTTAGGTTCCTATTGATCCCCCACCTATTTTTCCTGGATGCACATCTTCAATGGTGCGCCAAACAGTCTCAATACAACCAAGATCTAGAAATATAAATAAAATTTCTTTAACATCACAAAATGCAATACCTGATGAAATGGATTATTTCAATCAAATTGATTTAATTAGATTTTATGATGTTGAAATAATGCTGTCTGAAATAAAAGAAAGGTAATATTAATGATTTTTTCCTTGTTTTATGATATTTGTTTGTTTTGATTTAAAGTTTACTTGTTATCTGTTTTAGATATCCTCAATACTTTGCATTCATTGAAAATTCAAAAGTCATATTGTTTGATGTTTCTCGATCATGTCTGCCTGAAACAATATTTTCTGTTGAAATTAATTGTCATGCACGTCAAGTTAATACTTATTGTAGACATACAAAAGTTAACTGCTATGACCTGCTCAACTTTTCACATTGTCTTACTCAATGGTCACAGCTGGAAGCTATTGTCAAAAGAGTTTGTACCTCTAGTCCTGAAATAAAAGATGAGGTATTAAGTTTGATTAGTCAAAATAAAAATACATACAGTGACTCTTCTGAAGAAATTTCTTTCCTCATTGAACAACTACACCTCACCACTTATTCTCCAAATGGACATCGCTTTTCTACTTTATGTATACGTTGTGCACTTGAACTTTATTTGTCCTCCAGATGTTGTTATCGACATTTAAGAAATCTGCTTTGTTTTCCCAGTCCAAAGACTCTCATTTCAAAATAAGGAAGAGTTGGAGAAGTTGGAAATGAAAAAGAGTGGAATAATACAATCAAAGTTGTTTTTGAAAATTTTAATAGTTCTGAAAAGCGTTGCTGCCTTCTCTTTGATGAGATGTATATTAAACCAAGTGTTAGTTTCAGAGGAGGACACCTCATTGGATATAGTGAGGACAATCCAACTAAAATTGCAAAAACATTATTAGTTTTTATGATTAAACCTATGTTTGGTAAACCTTCTTTTGTTTGTAGAATTGTACCAATATTCAAACTGTCAGTACACTTTCTTCATGATTTGATCATAAACATAAATAAACAAATAATTGATGCAGGAGGAAAATTATTGTGTCTCTTATCAGATAACCATCCCACAAATCGACAGGTTTACCAAAGTTTTGTTGTTAATAAGAGTTTTCCATGGCAAGGTATTATAGAAAAAGAAAAACCAGTTATTATGCTACACGACCCAGTTCACTTGTTTAAAAGTATAAGAAATAATTGGTTTACGTAAAAAACACAAACAATTAGTTTAAAAATTAATAATCAACCTCTCTCTGGTATTTGATCTCACATTGTTCAATTATATAACAGACAGAAATTGTGTGTTGCCAAAACTACAACACTTTCACGCAAGTCAGTGTACCCTAGTTTGATTGATAGACAAAATGTTGCAAACATGGTTGCTGTATTTAATGAAAAAACCATTGCAGCATTAAGATTAGCTAATTTTGAGAACACTGCCTGTTTTTTGGCACCAATTGTTTCATTATGGAACATGCTAAATGTAAAGAGAAAAGGTTTTGATGTTTTACTTAATGATACCAATAGGTCTCCTTTCCAGACACTTGATGACCTTAGATTTAAAGAAATTTTAGCATTTGCTGATGCAACTTCTAAGATGTCAGAGGGAAAGGGATTTAAGCGTCATAATACTTTTACACCAGAAACAAAACATGCTTTAGTTAACACCCTACAAGGATTGGTAGAATTAATAAAAAAACTGCTTTCAGAAGATCACCAATATGTTCTTCCTGGTATTTTTCAAACAGATCGTCTTGAAGGTGAATTTGGCATCTACAGGTAAAGTTATTTTTGTGTTACTTATAGTTAAGAAAAAATTTTAGATTTAAAATCTAAAAAACAAATATTTCTCTCATTTATTTATTTGAAAGTATTCATTTTTAACATACATAAGTTTAACAATACGTTTTTATTTGACAATTGCTGTTTTAACTATAGTTTAATACTAGGTTCAACTAAATTTATTTGGCATATCTTTTTTTAAATTTTTTGCTTATCTGTAGACAACTAAGCGGTGGAAATTATTTTATCTCAGCAGAACAAGTATTGAACAGTTTGCACCTTCAGCGGTTAAAATTATTCAGCAAACTTGTTTCTTTGGATGAAACTGACATTCATTGCTCACCCATACATTCAGACTGTTGCACAATGGATCTAATGGAAGAGGATATAATTTATTTAGATGAATGTTTAATTAATGCAGACAATGAATCTGTTAATGATCAGGAGAGAGCTGCAATTTTTTATATGGCTGGTTATGTACAGCACAAGGTCGATCCACAGCGTGTAGTTGATACAACACAGTCAGCTAGTTCTGAATTTACAGATTATGTTTCAGTGGTAAATTGCGTTATCCTGGTGATACTCTTTTCCAGTTTATTTGTTTTTGTTATTTACTGTTTAACAGTGTTCCAAAGCATGAAAAACGTTTTCAATGTGTTGTACTTAAAGAAATTATTTTTATTTTTGCATTCAACATTACCATTTGATTTAGACACAGACAGTATAGATATTACAATAGTAACTAACTGTTTCTTGAAAAGTGTTACGACCCTTGATGATACATCTGATATTATTTCATTAAACATAGAGGACAGAAAAAGAAAGAAACTTAATACTTAATGGTCTGATCTTTTACTTTTTGTTGGTGATCTTATTAATAAAGTTTTAAAATGTATTAATGGTGTTACATTTATTTGATTTAAAATTTATTTATAATATATTTATTATGATATGAATAAAGTATGATAATGATTAGTTAATACATTAACAGTGTCTTGATTATTTACAGCTAATTTACAGAAAATTTACAGTTTCTTTGTAAAAAGTTGTTTTATTTTTAACACTTCATCAACACAATTTAATTTTTGTTTGAAAATAGTGATAAATGATTGAGCCATAACTTTTTTTTTTTATATTTCTATTGATAATTATGTTATTGTTTAACAATAAAAGTGTTTCGCTTTTTTTTTTCATTTTAGTTTCTTTATGTAAAAGTGCTGCATTTTTTCAATTTAGAGAAATAACTATGTAGCTGTTTAGAGATAAAGTTCTTCAAGTTTTATTCATCACAAAGTTCATTATTTGTACACGAAAATTAATAAATTAATCAAAAGTATTAAAAAAAGTTGATTTCCTTCTGGACAAAACAAGTGCATCTCAACAAAATGTTGATCAAGCTGTATTTCGCTATCAATATTTCGTGGCGAATTCTTTGTTGTGGATCACAGCGTTGCATCTTCGAGGCATAGATTCGATCAGGTGATCAATGAAACTTTATGGAATCGCTGCCCAGGCCTTTTGGATTTGTTCAAGCAGTTGATCCTTATTACGAACACCTTCACGATTAATTCTGCGGTTGACGATCTCCCACAGGTTCTCGATAGGGTTGAGATCGGGAGATTGAGGCGGCCAATCATTCATCGATAGGTGGTTGTCTTGAAACCACTGCTTGACTACTTTTGCAGTGTGTTTCGGATCGTTGTCTTGCTGAAAAACCCATTTTATTGGCATATTGCATTCAGCATGAGGTAACATAACATCTTTCAGGATATTTTTATCCATGAAACGGTCCATTATTCCATCGTTTCGATGTATTGGACCTAGACCGTTAGCAGAAACCCCCCCTCCCAGGCCATTACATTGCCTCCACCATGCTTCACGGTCTTATGGCAGTAACGTAAATCGAGGCGTTTTCCGGCCGGTCGACGTACACGGCAAATGCCATCGCTCCCAATGATGTTGAACTTCGATTCATCACTGAACAGGACAGTTCGCCATTTTTGCACATTCCAGTCAATATGAGATGTAGCAAACAGGAGTCTTTTCTTCTGGTTTTTTAGTGAAATCAGCGGTTTCTTTACAGGGTGTCGAGAAAACAATCCGGCTTCAACAGCACGTCGTCTGATTGTTCGGTCCGATACAGGTAGCTCTAATTGCTTTTGTATCTCGACTGATGATATCCAGGGATCCTTCTTGACGGATCTGACGATCATAGAATCCTCTCTAGAAGTGGTGGAACGCGGTCTGCCACCTTTGTTATCTGCTGCCAACTTCCCCGTAGAACGATATTTGGAACATAGTCTTGATACGGTCCATTTTTTCACGCGATATTTATCACAAATACTTTTTTGTGACATTCCACTTACGTAATCGCCAATAATTTTCTTTCTTAGTTCCAATCCAAGACTGTCGGGAGCCATTTTTGCACTTGAAGTCATAAAAATATTTCTGGATGCTTCCAGATGCTTCTTCTGGAAGCTTCTGCATGCTTCTGGAAACTTCTGGAAACTTCTGGATACTTCCTTTAATTATTAAAAAATATCCGTGACGTTGACACGGACCAGACTTAAGAAAATGAAACAAACCAAAAAAGTTGCACTTGTTTTGTCCGCTGCAAAATGGCACTTGTCAACGAAATTCTGCCTGTGTGCTGTCACCTGTCAGCTGATTGCTCATGTCATGACATGCTATGACTCCAGACTCCTGAACTGTTTGCTGTTGTAGTATATTTCGTTTCGTTTTTTAAGACAAGTAAAATTAGGAACACTTTTTAGCATTGTTCGATGTTGGTTGCAAATGTTTTATATATTCAATACTGTATGTATATATATATATATATATATATATATATACCATTTCATTAGCTTTTGCCTCATTTTGCAAAATGTTTTTATTGTGAGTGTTTATAATGGATTTTATATTTGGCAAGAATAACTAATTTTGATTGTGTTTATTAAATATTTTACGAAGCCTGTGGTTAACTGGGAAGTGGAGGTCAATGAGGTTCAAAAAACATTTACCTATTTTTGTAACAACATTTTCACTGAAAGGAGGATTATACCAAATTATCTTACGTTTATGGTTGCCGTTTGTTGATTTTATACTTGGATGGTACGCAAGTTCGCAATTGTAACCCGATTTTTTCAAGGCTTCTTGATAAGGATGAATACTTTCTTTAAAAATCGCTTCACTTGACGATGCTGCTGATAATCTTAATTCAATAGTTTTTGGAATACTTTTTATTACACTCAGTCGATGATTAGAACTATTATTTATATAATTCAGTATATTATCTGGTTTGCGATATGGTTGAAAAGAACTATCGTTAAGATTTAGTGTTAGATCGAGATAGTTGACTATTTTCAAATTACATTTAATAGAGATAAGAAGATTATTATTTTTAAAAATTTGTACAAAATGTACAATTTTTACAAAAATTTGTACAAAATGTACTATTTTCTTTATTCTCTCCATTTCCTGACCACTTTTGTTCCTAAACATAGCTAATCCATCATCTCGATATACACCGAAATTGCTTTTATCATAAAACTGCGAGATTTGATGCAAAATAAAAATCACTAATTCGCAAATCTCCGCGCCATCATAGGCCCCCATGGTGACGTCAAATAATCCTCCTATTTTCTTAATCCAAGCAGTTTCATTTCTAAATAATGATTTCCTTGCATGGTGTATAAATCTCTTTTGTTCGCTATTTATTGTTAGATGTTGCTCTGCAAAAGTTATTGCGTATTTTTGTAGGTTTTCATTAATTGATGGATAAAAATCATTAATATCACTACTAGGAATTGGGAGTTCTGGGACAAAATCATTTTTTTCTTCCTCGCAGTAAAAGTTTTCTGGGAAAAACATTTTTTCGAATAAATTGAGTATAATTTTTTTCATAACGTGAGAACGCGTAATGAAAAATTTTAATTTTTGTAAAGGTGTTTAAATCTTCCTGCACGAAAAACTTCTTTTTCTTTCGTCTTGTTCTTTTTTTGTCTCGACGATTGGTTTGTAAATCTCCCGCCATTTGACTCCTTCATTTTTTAAAATTTGAATGGGATCTTGAGGCAGTATTTTAAAACTTCGAATTTTTTCGTTTTCATCTCGTAACACTTTAATTCTCGGAGTTTCAATGGAATTTATTTTTGGTGTGCCAAGAATTTCTTTAAGTCAAAGTTTTCACAAAATTAAATTTAAAAATGGGACCCTTGAGAATGGGGAGTTTGGTCCGAGAAGCAATACAGAGCCGATAGATTCGTATCCTTTTCCGCTTTTTACATAAAATCCATCTCTGACTGAGCTTCCTTTCACCCACGGCGTTAAAAACAGTCCGTTACCTCTGTGACTTCCCATTTTAAATACGTTTCCATTTCTTTTGACGTAAACGACACCTCTTCCTGAAATTTTGTCGACCACAGTGGACCCAAGCGAAGAGGCAGCTCCAGTAAACAGACCAGTGGCAACCATGGGAGCAGCTCGCGCTGCAAGCATGCCCAATAAAGGCAAAAGAGCTCCAATAAATCCTCCTTTCACTTTTGAGTTGTACTCTACCTGAGTTTTGTTCATTTTAATGGTCACTCCTACTCCTCGACGGAGAGCGTCCACAATTTTTTGATGTTGACTCTCCGTTACAAGCAAAACGTCATTTCCGTTAAAATCTTCTTTTGAAATCCTGATGCTCACTGGCTTGCCTTCCATCATTGATTTTTTTATTTTGTCGACCTGTCCCTGAGACACATTTACTTTGACACTGATATATCTGCTCATTTTTTTTAACGTTGGAAAAATATTTATTTCACTTCTCGAATGTGATATCGTATCGTGATGTCTTCCCCTCGAAAGTCGATTAAATTTCCATTTTGATCGATGATGCGAGTGATCATCGTGGAAATTTCGTTCAATTTGACAGGGAGATAAACCAAATGGGTGGGTCTCTCGATGATTTTAAAACCTGGACCCACATCTAGGTAAAAGGAGTAAATGCAATTTAATTGGGAACCATTGATGTATGCCGACCCGATGACGTTGTTGACGATTCTGATCGTGTTGACGCTCGAAATTCTGACAATGTCGTCGGACTCGTATTCAGATTTGGAGTCCAACTGTCTTTTTGTGAATCCCAAAACTAACGCGATGCTATTTTCCACGTTCAAGTCCATCAAATAATTCAAACCAAGTTTAATGGTTGATTTTAAAGTGTTGGAATTAGATCCGATTTTGATGTTTTCAGAGAGTAACTGATTTTATTTGCAGTGACGTAACTTGCACTTTGAGACGCGTAACTTTTTATTGTGTTTGAGACGGACTTTTGAAAGTAATTGTTAATGTCGATGATGTCGTAACTTCCTTCTGGAATGGCTATGTTTTCCCAATTGGCTCCGTTGTTCATGCTGTACCTGAAAGAATTGTTTTTGCTGGTGATGTTTGGAAAGCTGTTGTATGTTTCTAGACCGAGAAAAGCCATTTCGTAACTTTTCCCTTTTTCAAAAACGAGTTTGTCCAAAAAATTTGTTATGATTACGTTAGAATTTCCATCCACGTCAATGATTATGCCTGACATTTTTAATACGCGTCATTTTTTTTAAAATAGTCTCTTTTGGAAAATAAAAATCATCAAATCCGCTTCGATATTTTCCATCGTACTTTTTTGATGACAAATCAATCACCGCAAATCCGTGAGGCTCAGACCAGCAATGTCTGCAAAACTTTTTAAACTCTTCTTTTTTCATGTCGCTCGAAACGTGGTCTCGATAAATGTTGTCTACATTTTTTTAATCTTGAGGAAACAGACAAATAAAATTGGTGTTTTCTCTGATGGTTTGTCTGGGGAGCATAAAATATTTTTGAGCCAGGTCAGCCACGTGGTCGGCTGTTTCGAAAAACTGGCACTCCATATTCTCTTTGTTATTATAATTTTTTGAAAAGTCATTAATGACACATTTAGGATTTAAATTCAATTTTTCGATTTCACTTTGTACCTTGAACAAATCGAGAATAGCTTCTTTTGGCAACTTACTCTCGAACGAACTTTTCAGTATTTTGTACTCGGGCTGGAAAAGAGATTTTCAAAAAACTTGTAAATGGTTGTAATCTAACCATCCAGGTCTTAACAGCAAATTCAGAAGCAAAGTTTTTTTTCCACAACCTGACTTTCCGACGATGATTCCTCGAATGCTCCTCGGCAGAAGCTTGTTGTTTCTTTTGCTCTTTCCAATATTCCATGACAAATCAGTAACTTCCATTTTTATTTAAAATATTTTTTTTTTAAATAAAAAAAATGTACTGCGTCAAATGTAAAAGGAAAACAGAAACGATCCATTTGAGAAACGAAGTCTCAAAAAACAACAGAATTATGATCAAAGGAACTTGTGACGTTTGCGGAACAACAAAAAGCAAGTTTGTTCCTTCGCATGAATCATTTTTGGAAGTGTCTGAGCCTTTTGAATTGAAAGTGTTGAATGTCTCTTGAAAAAAATTGCTTGCCCAACGAGTGCCAATTACTTTTTGGTCAAGATTCATTTTATGTGCTAAAATAGATAAGTTTAAGAAGAAGTTTCTTTGTGACTGGCATACCAACATTGGCCATGTCAATTAGCCAATTTTTAATTTTAACCTATATGTTTTTATCAAAAATTGTTGGAAGCCCTACTTGACTCTTTGCTCGACCTTGTGGTCGTTGAACAAGGGTTGTCTTAGGTATTTTATAAAATTTAGATGCTGCATATATTGTCATAGTCTTCTTTTTTTATTTTATCCAATGCTTCATCCATATCTTGTTGTGAATATGGTTTTTAAGATCTTTTTGGGCCTAAAACAAAAAATTAAATCATTTTTGTAAAGCTAGGACTTTCTTTTGTATACGGTAAAAAAGAGGAAAAAACAGTCACATCAACTTTTTCGTAAAAATATTAGTTTTTACGTGTAAATCGATCGTTTTTACATGCAAATTCCAAAATTACCACGTTCATGAGCCATTATTGATCAAAATAGTTTTTTAACAACAAAATTTTTACAATAAAAAAACCTAAATCTTCACCATACAGCTATTCACGTAAGTTTAAACGATTGCAGAATTTTTATCAAGTATGTTTGGTTTTTGTTTAATAAAGAAAAACTGTAAAATGATATCGACTTAATTTTTTTTATTTATTAAAGAAAAAGTAATTAGCTTTAAAATGAATATGAACATAATATAAAAATTTTAATATTTAGTTAGAAAAAAGCTATTACAAAAAATCTTATAGGAAAAGTAAGAAGCACAAAAGTTTAAACGAATTGCAACATTCGAACGAAAAATGAAAAAAAAAGCCAAATTAATATTTGAAGTGTCCTCCTTTGTTTTTATAGCAAAGATAAACTCGCTTATGCATTGATTCAACTAATTTCATGCACATCACGCGAGGTACCTTCAGCCAGTACTCATTCAAAAGTTGCTTTAAATGCTGAGTTGACTGAATTTCATGGTATGTCAGTTGATTGTCGATCCAAGACCAAATATTTTCGATTGGGTTGAGATCTGGTGATCTAGGGCACCAGGGCATCACATTGAACTTTTTTTTCAAAAAATATTCTTTGATTGAGTGTGCTGTATGAGCTGAAGCCCCGTCTTGTTGAAAGATGAATTGCTTGCTTCTGCCATACAAGTGTCTGATTGATGGAACTAAACACGTTTCCAATGTGTTCTTGTAGGTGCATTGATTAGTTCGGCCTTCATACAGCCCACAGAAGCCTATACCTTTGTGAGAAAAACATCCCCAGATGCCAACCGAACCTCCACCGCCTTGTCGACGATGTTGCAAAAACCTGTCTGAATATTTCTCAGTTGCAAATCTTTTGACATAGATTCTTCCCTTGCGGTTTACAACTTGAAAGTTAGCTTCATCACTCCAAATAACTTTTGCCCACTGTTCTACAGACCAGTCCAGCCTTTCTTTGGACCACACTCGTCGTTCACGTTTATCCGTGATTGAAAGAATAGGTTTTTTAGCCGCTATGTACGTTCCAATACCTTTGTCCGACAATGTTCGTCTCACGAGCTCTCTGCTAACTTTTGCATTATTTTTTGACTCATTGAAGGTTTGTGCTAGCTTTTTGTAGCTGAGTCTGGGGTTTTCTCTGCTCATTCTGAATATACCATTTTTGTCACGGTTGCTGAGTTTAGATGGTCTTCCAGTACGCGGCATGTCGGAGACGTCCTTGGTAAGTTCCCAGGTTTTGATGGCTTTTCTAACGCAATATTCAGAAATGTGAAGTATTTTGCTTATTTGAACGTTTGTGTGATTTTTTGTCCGCGCCATACCAATAACTTGCCATTTGATGTCATTAGAAACTGATTTTCGACCCATTTGCACGCAATTGAAATTAATTTGAAATTCATAATATTTTAAGTTGATTTTGAATGAATTAAAAGCTGCCTGATGATGTTGTGATGAATTTTTTGATTGAAAAACAACTCAATTATTTGCTAATTAATTGATAAATTCGCTGCGAAAAAAAGTTTCGCAGCGGATTTATCAATTAATTAGCAAATAATTGATCCTAAATAAAATCGTTTAAACTTTTGTGAAACCTCTTAATTTGTATCAGCTACCTTTTAATGAAATTTCTGAGTAAACGGTAATGAGTCAAAACCTACTTTTTCTTATTCTATTAACAACTAACCTATTTACCAAATTGGAAAAATAATTATTTTGATATCTATTTCCGTTAGATTTTTATTCAAGAAAAACCGAAGATTAGATTTGAAAATTCTGCAATCGTTTAAACTTTCGTGAATAGCTGTACAATTTTTGACGCAATGTTCAAAATGGCATTAACTTATATTGAATATTTACATCTCAGTAGAACAAATACTCTGATAGGCCGAATTCTCGACAGTAGTATGAAAATGCGGGTTCTAGCGCATCGATACCTTTATATATTGGGGGGTACGCTGGTTCTAGCTCATTGGTAGGTTTCCCATAGTTAAGGGTGATAGCTTTGATGTGATCATGTCGGGTTCTAGCGCATTGATACCGTTTTTTAAAATTCTTATCAGAAGAACTATTAAAATCTATATTTGACGTCTTTTTCTTACCTTTTTATTCAATTTTCTTACCGTCCCTTGTTTTGTAGTGTCCAATAGCCAAGGTTCTGTGAGTGCTATCATTCAATAGGATCCTCTTATCGTCGTTAGCACTGAGTGCGACTTTGTTGATTTCTTCGGTGTTATTTTCATGAAGATGAGATCGGATAACGTTCATGATTGCAAGTTTTTCTTTCTTATCCATTAAGCAGTTGTAGTAATGTTGATGTTTGATGTGATTTTTAACCACGTTCTTTTGGACTCCTTTGCATTTTTTGTGTTCTTCATTTTCTTTAGGGATGTAGTAAGAGTATAGCTTGGGTCGAAGTCCAACAAACTCTTTAATTTGTTTACCAGAAGCCTCATCTTTGAACTTGCCAATAACCTTTTTATTTTCACCTACTTTGAATCCAACGTTTTGAATAGCGGGATGGTCTTTTGGAAATTCGCTCGTGTCAAATTTTTCAAGTACATCATTGGCAATGTCTTTGTAAAAATCTTCCGTTTCGATTTCGTAAAAGAGCGAGTCAGTGTCGGTCATGAGCAGCTTGGCTTTATTGTCGTATTTAGGCTTCATGTAGTCATATTGGTGTTCAAACATTAAAATTTTGCTGATGTCGAGGATGCACATTCCTAAAAAAACAGGTTTGTTGTAAACCAACTTTTTTCTCTTCATGTGAACCGCGATTAATTTTTCATCAAAAATGGTGAAGCTTTCGAATTGAGGTTTTTTGGATAATTTTAAGGCTTCTTTTTTTGTGGTGACAAGTCTAACGTCAACATGATTTTCGATGTTTTCCATGGTTTTTCCAAAGACGGAGTTGTTCATGAGTTTGAAAAATTCCTTATCAGATTCGAAGGGTGTTTCTGTTCTTTTTTCGGTGTTGAAACTGATGTATGGTTTCATCCAAGGTTCTTCTCTAAAGGTGAAGCCTCGATGAATTTTGGTGATGACTAATCCCATTTGTTCATAGAGTTTTAGGTTTTCATTATGGACGACGTATTTTACTTTATTGTTTAAATTGGGAACCAGTTTTTCTACTTTTCCAATGGTTAATCTTTCAGGAGCCAAAGGGTAATCATTGTGTAAATGGTGAAGGTGATCGGGGTAATCTAAATCGACTTCGAGAATGCATGGCATGCGACGCCAATTTTTAAGCTCTTCATCAGTCATCCATCTGAATCCTCCAACGGGAAGAGGTTTGCTCATGGCCCATCCGTATAAATTTTTGGCGTCTAAATACTGGAGGAATTTAGATGGTTGTGAAGGGTCATAGTCTTGCATGTATTTGTTATTGGGAGTTCCATATCGGTTTGAGATCATGCTGATACCACCGCGTATTCCTTTTTGAGTCATGCGAAGCATATCAGGATCGCTAAAAAGTTCTATTTTAGCTTCAGTCTTTTTATAACAGGCCTCCATAGCGAGCCCAGGGCAGGTGAAATACCAGGTGGGATCTTGTTCGTAATGTTTTATGCATACGTCTCTAAAATTTTCAATAACATCAGTTTGAATGAGCACGTCTGAGATGTTGTACAGCTCGTGGTAATCTTTAAAGGTTTTGCATCCAAATACGTTCCAAACGTTTTGCGCATGCGCATATTCTTCTTCTTTTATTTTAGTTCCATTGAGTTTGGAGTTGAATGCTTCGATAGGAGGCAATTGCGTATCGGAAAACTTTTCAGTGGAGTCTACCCAGTCATAAGGGTAAATGCCTTTTTTTCTTATCAAGTTGAACTGTTTATCTTCAGGATAATATTTTCTAACGTTTATGCATCGGTTAGATTTTTAGTTAGTTTGTCTAAACCGAAGGGTAAGAATCTGTAGCTGTCAAGAAACCTCATTTCTTTCTTTACTTTTTTTGGTTTTCCAGTTTCCTCATCAATATATTCTCTCACTTTGATTTTTTTTGAGAAGCTGATGTATTTTTCTTCATTGTTGGGTATGCAATTGAGCTCTCCGCCTAATTTCTTGATGAACAAATGGCTATCGTAACCGGATAAATTGTGTAAAAAAATGGGTATGAAACTTGGGATTTGATAATCTATGTTGCATTTGTTGTGAGCAGCTCCACGGTACTTTCCAGTCAAATGACAGTGATCCCACACTTTGTCACCGTTAAGATCATTTTTGCAAATGTGACATTTGGTTGCAGCTTCAAACTTCTTCTTATCCTCATCAGTCTCTATTCTCTTATTCTTCCATTGTTTTTGTAGTGAATCGCTAACGTTCCAAATCTTTGTAAGGTCTGCTTCAAGCATGGTGATAAACTTTTGAGCCACGTCATCCTCTTCGCTTTCTGCTGTGTACATGACTGGTTTTCCTTTATAAATGGTTTCGTCGAAGCATTTGATGAAGTAGCTGAACGAGCTTGGAACATGCTTTTGATATTGTTTGGTGTATGACTGTTTTGAGTCAGGGGTGCAAGTGTTGACAGGTTTGGTGAAACATTCAAAGTCGGCATTGACCACAAACGGAACTCTCATGGACATGTTGTAGTTTTTAAACTGAACGGTTGTTCCTTCTTTAGGAAGTTCAATTCGAACTGAGATGTGTTTATAGCAGTCTTCTTGATGTTTTTGAAGCTTTTCTTCTTGGTCATAAGCTTGCATACAATTTCTGCAAAAATGTAGTTTTCTTTTTTCTTTTGTTACTGAAGAACCAACCAATCTACCTAAGTTTTTAATGAGACAGTAATGGTTAGTGTCTTTGTTTGAAATGAGCAGCAAATCAATATTATGCTTTCGATCTAAAATTTTGGATATTCGTAAAGGATGGATTATTTTTTCTTCGTACCCAAAGACGTTGATGCTAATATCTGGATTATTCGCTTCAAACTTGTTGATACCTTGAGTAAGAGAGACTGGAAATTCCATTCCATTCCAATTGAGCTCTTCTGATTTTAGAATCAAGTCTTCATCAATTCTTTCGTTGTCTCTATTTTTCAGATTCAGCGCCCTAGTGACACTCCACATAAAGCATTTATTGTCATTGTTTTTCATGTTGATGATCGCCTTTTTACTTTTTAAGATAGGAGATAGCTCCATGTAGAAAGAACCGCTGAAAGGTATCCAATCGATCATGTTAACTTCTACTTTTAAAATTTTGTTAACTCTCCAATTGGATCCTTCCTTGTTGTAGTTGGACATGTTTTCAAGAATTCTTTCTTTCCATGTTTTAAAGCTTTCTCCTTTGTCTGTTGATTCGAGAAAACTTCATATATAGACGGGAAGACCACAGTGCGAAGATTTTCTTCTCCAGTAGCAATATTTACACGTGCCATTTCGCAGATTAAAACAAGGTTCGTTTTTGTGTTTTTTTTAATGACTTTGATGACAGCCTCTTTGACCATGTTTAAAAAGGCTTCAGGGTTTTCATATCGAACAGAGGGGGTGTAAGTAAATTGCTCAGTAACGTGTTTTAGCGCATGATTAGTCAATACAAACTTAACAGGAGCACCAAATACGACGTCTTTGAGAGACTTGATTGTTTCTTCCACTCCATTTCTAACGCTGCTCACTGCATTTTTCACTGCAGTTGGAACGTATGGATCAACGAGAGCATTTATTTTGTTGAAACCGTTGTAGACAGTCGTTGCAATTCTTGAAAGCCATCTTGGCGCAGGAACAGGTTTGGGTGCAATGACGTTTGTTGAATTGATAACAGGTGTGTCAAGGATGGATGCGATATCTCTTGTCACTCGATTTTGCAAGCGAGCAGACCCGAACGAAATCAAGTCATTGGAAACGGGGCGAGGAGCAGGAACAGGTGCAATAACCGGACTTGGAGCAATCAGACTAGGAAGCGGACTTGCCTCAGTCGTGCGTCTACGAGGACCATACCCAATGATGGGTTTCGTATTTTTTATAGCTTCAATGAGCTCAGCTTTTCTTAGTCTTGAGATGCCTTTGAGTTCTAAGCCTCTAGCCATCTCTCTTAACTCTTTCACATTCATTTTATCCATTTTATAAAGAGAAAAAAAATCTTTAACCCATTTCAATTTTTGCCGTGATCAAAAAAATTTTAATTTTCAGCAAATTAAAATCTCGTTACGACTTAATCACTTCTATTTGATAACCGTGTTTATTGTCAAAGTATCTCCAGTAGTGACCCGTTTCTTTTCTTAATTGGTAATGAGACTTGTATTCAGTCACTTCCCCCGTTTTAACATGGGTAATTTTATAAGTGAAGGGATGGTTTCTAATTTCAACAAGTCTTTGCCATTTAGGATCGACAGGCTTTTTTTCCTTTATAGGCAATCTCGGTCTTCCAACAGGTTTTCTTTCTTTCACCTTTTCCATTAATTCGTCTTTATTGAGCAAATTGTTTTCAAACGCGATCAGTGTCAAAGCCAACAAATTGTTTGCTGTTTTGTTAACACCATTTTCCCTCAGCAACTCTTTCAAAGCCTTTTTTGTGTAATGCATTTTTATTACTGAAAGATTTTATTTGTCTTAATTCAATTTTTTTCAATTCTTCAAAAAGAATTAAAAATCACTTGTGGTTTCCAAGGATCTTAAAGATCTTAAAAAAGGATCTTATAAATATTTATTCCAGTTTTCAAAAAATTCCTTTCTACATTTACCTTCCAAATACATTATTTCAGTACACAATTTGACTCTCTCTAGTTCCATATCACTTATTTTGCCATGCAGCATTTTTATTTCTTCTTTCACCTTTTTTATTTTCATCGAGAGCTCTCTACCTCTTTCTAAAATTATTTTTTTCTCAGCTTTCATCTCTTCACTTATTGGAGTTTTTCTTTTCTCTTTTATCTCTTTTATTTTTTGAGCCACCTTTTTTTTCTCTTTGGGCGAACTTGCTTTTTTCTTCAACTCAGACAATTCAAGATCTTCCAAAATCTCTTTTTTTTCTTCATCCCACGTTTTGATTTTGTACGGTAATTTTATTTTTCTTTCCGCCGTCACCTTTCTTTTTAGAACCAGTTTTGTTTTCTCACTTTCTAACGCGTATATCTCCTCTCTAGTAGACTCTTTTTTTTCTTCCAACTCGTTTATTCTTTCTTCTAGTTCATTAATAGCCATCTTTTTTAATCGTCGTAAATTATCTTACTCGAATTCAATTTTTTAATTCTTCAAAAATAACATTTACATTTTTCATTGCAGTACATGACAGAGCTTCGGCTGTTGTGAGCTTTTACATTGGGATGCATTTGACACCAACGACCTAATTGTCAAGCGTAACCAATTTGTTGACCGATTGTACCATTGAACCGAAGAAGTTGAAATTGAGTGTTTAAAAAAGTAACCACTCGATCTGATTCCCACTGCTCAAAGTCTTGAGGTATAGTTTTTACCAAATCTTCCATCTTTATTTTAGATGAAATTTTTTTTAAGCCAATTCATTTTTCAATTCTTCAAAAAGAATTAAAAAATCACTTGTGATTTCCAGTGATTCAAAGAATCTAAAAAAGCAATTACCATCTACTATACGATCTTCGAGAACTTAAAAATTTGGCAAGATAATCAACCTTATCATGCCTTTCGGCATCAATAAATAGTTGTACAATCGTGTCAAGAACTTCAAAAGAACAATCTTTACAGCATTTTAAAATATGGTTTCTAGCTTCCAAAGAAAGTCCTCGCACCCTTCTTTGAATTTTTCGAACTATGGGATCTGGAGACAGCTCAGACTCGATGTCGAGAACGACTAAAAGATCAAACTTTTTCTCAATGACAAATTTACTTTGCATGTTACCCATCTTTTTTAGTCGTCGTAATTTATTTTACTCGAATTCAATTTTTTCTATTTTTCAGCAAAAGGAAAATATTCGAATTTTTGGAGCATCGTGTCCATTTTCATTTTTGCAGACATTTTTTTCTTTTCTTCCCAATCGCAGTCCAATTCAAGAACGCGTTTGTCAATCGCTCTCAGCTTTTCTCGCTTTTTCAAATGGACCCACTCTCTGTTGTGCTCTTTGATTTTTTTCTCCATCCTCGAAAAGTCATCCTCTTTTTCTTCCCACAACATCGCGTAAAGCTCGTCTCTTTTTTCATCGCTGTACATTTCAGGAATTTTGAACGAGCCACTCTCATCCTTGAACGCAAGAGCCTCAAGCTGTCTTTTCTTTTTCACATCAGGCTCTCTTTGGCTACACTCTAGAAAAAACGGGTGAAACGTCATTTTATTTAATAATCTCTATTTTAAATCCATTTTCATCCATTTTGCCGTTTCGCTTCTCAAAATAATTGTTGCCATGTCCCGTCACTTTCATCGCTTTGTAAAGAGAGCCGTATTCAATCACTTCTCCTGTTTCAGCGTGCGTCATTTTTACAGTCACGGGATTATTTCGGATCGAACGGAGCCTTTCGTATTTGGAGTCTATCGGTTTGACGTCCTCCATCATCGCATTTTTATCGATCAGATAGTTCTCCAGCGCAATTATCGCCAAACCCATTTTACTTTTAGGCGTTTTGGAAACGCCATTTTCGATAAGTAAATTTTTCAAATCCTTTTTCGTAAAATTCATCCTTTTATTAAGGACCCATTTATTTTTCTTAAAAATTCGAAGAATTTCCACGGATCCAAAGGATCTAAAAATCACTTGTGATTTCCACGGATCCAAAGGATTTGAGACACCTAATACACAACGTTCATTTTGTTTCCGTCGGATTTGATTCTGAGCAGCTTGTCAGAGATCACCACGGCAAAGGCTTGAGTGTCTGCAGGAACGTTTGCGTTAAAGGTGGCTTTAATTTGCACGTCCAACACGATTGATTTTAACCTCTCAGCCTGCTTACTCACGTCAAAAACTAAAATAGGGCAAATGTGTCTGTAGTTCAGCGCTGTTATATTCGGCTGGGCGACAATTTCGCTTACTCCAAAAATCTTGTTGTCAAACTTGCATGCGTCTCTGTAAGCCCTAGAAAATTTGTTGTTTGTAAAGGCCAAGTCGTAATCCACAGCAGGATACCTTTCGCTGTTTAAGGTCACATACATGTTTTTCAAATCGCAGTGGTTGAATACGGAAGGGTTTAGATCTTGACTGCCGTCTTTATTGGTCTGAAATCCAACAATGATGTACCTTGGTCTTTCACTGGCTGACCTA